>NC_022020.1:16468647-16477723 GCF_000317375.1 Microtus ochrogaster | reverse complement strand
TGTATGTGCGTGTGTGTATGTGTATGTATGTATGTGTATGTATGTGTGTGTATGTATGTGTGTGTATGTGTGTATGTATGTGTGTATGTGTGTATGTGTGTGTATGTATGTGTGTATGTATGTGTGTATGTGTGTGTATGTATGTGCATGTGTGTGTGTGTATGTATGTGTGTGTATGTGTATGTATGTGTATGAATGTGTGTGTATGTGTGTGTATGTATGTGCGTGTGTGTATGTGCGTGTATGTATGTGTGTGTATGTATGTGTGTGTATGTATGTGTGTGTATGTATGTGTGTGTATGTATGTGCATGTGTGTATGTGTGTGTATGTGTGTGTGTGCAAAAGAAAGAAAGAGAGAGAAGGAGACAGAGAGAGAAGATGGGAAAATGAGGAAAGAGGGAAGAAAGGAGGCGACAGGGAGAGGATAAATAGAGAAAAAACGAGAGACAGGAGATGTGGAAGAGTACAGGAGAATGAGATCACTTTCATGTGCAACGATCAGCCACTTTGAAAATAATGAAATCAACAGAAACTAGGTGGAACCTGTAGATAGAAGAGGAACATTAATTAAAGGTTTTCTATCAGTGACTAGGTTTTTCTAATAGTTTTCTAAAATTTTATCAACACTGAGATTGAGTTTTTTAATGGTTTTCAAGGAAAAGAAAACACTGTCATACAGACAAATAATACGCATTCATGTTATGTGTTCTGGTCTGGAATATTTACAGCCTGTTCTCTGTTTTTCTCTCTTTGTAACAGATACACATTTATTGTCCCAGGGTTTCTGCTGAGGAACTCTACATGGGAGTGTCTCCACACAGCAGGTACAGTCACAGAAGTGGTTCAGCTGATGTATCATCTTGAGACTCTAAAAGATTTCACTGAAGCTCACTCAAGTCATAGGACCCCGGTCCTGTGGCTGTGGGCTGAAAGTATTTCCTGATGTTTCTTGTTGCCTGGGAAAAACTATCACCTCCTCACAACACGTGTAGCTCCATGTGATTCCCTGAGTAATTCACAACACTGGATTAATCCTTCAAAGCTAGAAGAGTCTTTGGTTCTGATGCGGAATGCAGGGATGAATAAATATAGACAAGAATTACAAATGCACGTATTTGTCTGTGAATCTGACCAACTCTTAAAATCATAATTATGTCATCACAACTTTACCATCCCATGTTCTATCTAAAAATGTTACTGTGTTTTAAGATAAAGACTCAAATTTAACAAGGTCTATATTCAGTATAGATGACTGTGATGGCTAATATTGATTGTCACCTTTACAGAATATAGAATCTTTGGATTTATTGTTGAAGAATTATAACGAATTGCTCAGTTGAGGTGGAAAGACCCACTCTAATGTGGGTGCAACATTTCATTGGCTGGGATACAGCTGAATAAAAAGGAGAAAGCTGTCGGCATTAATTTTTATCTGCTGCTGAACTGCATATGGTATCTGACCAAATACCTCCCCAAACTCCAGTCATAACTTACTTAGCCTCAATAACACACAGGCTGTACCTGTACCCTGGAACTGTGATACAAAATAAGCCTGTTATTGTTTAAATTGTCCTCATCAGAGTTTTGATAACAGCAATTATACATGTGACCCACACATTGGTATTCCCAACAAAAAGAAGAAATCAGCACACGACAGACACAGAGATATGAATAAAAGAAAATACTACTATAGGCAACAAATGTCGGGTCTCAAAAGAAAATACCATGACTTCTTTCTCCGTTTGTGGCCCCTAACTTGTTGGAAAGTGAAGAAGTAGTGTTGTTGAAGCCCTTCAGCTGTGTTGCTTTTGTACAGATCCTTAGCAGGTTCACTCACTCGAACATATTGTTTCATGTCAATCTCATTACAAGTTCTGTCACAAAGTCCTTGAATGATTACTTTAAATCCCTAAATCACATGCAAGAATTATAGTCTCATCCCATTCCCGGTGACTCCACCAAAATATGTCTCAAAGCGGTTGGGTATCTGGTCCCCTTCAGCTATCCATTTGTCCATTTGCACCATAATGAGCCTGTGGGAGTAGGAGAATGCACCTTGAGTATTTACAGAAACTGCCGTCCCATCCTTCAGATACCAATCTCATTCAGTGCTGCGAAAAAAATCCAGTTCTCTTCCATTACTACTTTACAACTCAGATTTTAGAGGCATTAGAAAAGTCTAGAGACGTCAATAGCATCTCGGATGCCAACGCCTCCTGAAGCTGAACATTCGGTTGAATTTCAAATGTAGAATCAAAAAGCATGGAACTTTGCTAGTTTGCCTGGCAATAATGGAATTATAATACATTATAAATGACATTATGAGAAGAAAATATAGTAAAGCATTAATAATCTGAAACTGAGGATTATTTATTGTTTCCCAGGACTCCTGAGTATTGTTATTATTTATATTCAAAATTAAAGCTATTTCTTTGGAAGATCCAGATTCTCTTGCGATAAACAGTGCTACTCTTGCGATAAACAGTGCTACTCTGCTGAAAAGGCAACAAAGTATTCAACTTGCTATTTTGCTGAAAAGGCAACAAAGTATCTAACTTGCTGGTAGAGCAGCCTGAGTGTGCCCTGTCTCTCATGGGTCCGATAGACAGGATCTGCAGCTCAGATACACTCAGGATTCTCAACACCCACTCTTTTCAGTGCATCGCGGGCCCATTCCAGCTGTTCGAAGTTAATAGTCCCTTAATATAAATGATGACACCAGCTGTACATCTTTTCTGAAGTTCCTACACAGAATGCTGCCCTGGTATAGGGTTAGCTATCAGTACAATGGTAGTAATGAGCTGGCTGGTATTTCGCTGCCTTATAGTGAAGTAGAGTTTTCCAAATGATGTTGACTTTTAACTGTTTTGCACATAATAAATGTATCCATGGATATCACAAACATCCAGTGAGAACAGGGATGATTTGCTTTTAAAATAAAAGAGTGAATTTAAAACTTAAATTTAAAATAGTGAATTTGTAAACATACATTTGTGATGGCATTGTTACCAGCCTGAAGAAAACACCAGACACACAATTGTATGCTCAGTGTCTCAATCACAATGAATGAATTGGAAAGGACTATGCATTTTTTTTTCAGATTTATCTTTGCGTTATTATTGAGGGCAGCATTGTTATCAGAATTATATAAAGAAAATCTTATGAGATTAGAGTTTTTCCTTAAAATGCATGTCTAGCACTTCTTTGGCTTAAAATGGGATTTTAAATTTTATTTGAGTTCAAAATATATTTCAATTTGTTAAAGTTCATTAAGTTTATTAAAGATATTTGAGTTTAAAATGTATTTGAATTTAAAATAAGGTAAGCTTTACAAGATAACAAGTCGTATGTAAGAACATGTTCTTGAGATTGATGGTAGGATCACAAAACAGTAATGATTTTACTTCATTCATTGTTCTCAGCATCTTCCAGAGACAAGTAAATTAAAGAACAAGTGATTTTGTGGTTACACATCGTGTCTCGAATGCAGTGGTTGCTGTAATAATATTTTTACTCACAAATTTTGCAATAATGAAGGCACCTGCCCATAATCACTTGAATAAATAACATTTTCAAAATGGCAAAGTATACATGTTTACATTGATATTATTAATATAATACAGAAAACATTTGGAAAGCAAATAAATTATCATACCCATGGTTTCACATTTATTTCCTATATATAGGTTGAATGTTCTCCATACTCTTGTGTAAAGATATGCCATATTTTCCAAAAATGTACAATAGAGGAAATTTTTATGACTTCTATACATAAGGGCTTACAGTTGTGAAAATATTTGTATTCAATATCATTTAACATTCTATATATTTGAGGACTTACTTATACGTGAAATTGAAATCGAAAAGTGTGTTTTTGTTTTTCTCATCTCAAGGGTTGTAATTCAATTAATGCCTATTTAGGTGGATGATTCCCAATTCCTGGGCCTTTGAGGGTAATTTCTTATGTTTTGTTATGAAATTTCTCCACAGGTTTATACTTGCAGTGGTAAAATCTGGTTGAATTTAGCAGCAGTGAAAAAGAGGTTAGTAGCTTAATAAGCAGCACGCTGGAAAATTCTTTGGCTAATGAAGAGCCTGCTGTGTCTGAAGTTCTACAGACTAGGGACCATCCTGCTTGGTATGCAAATCCCTGACCTCTCTGTTTGTGCTCTGTCTTTTAATTATAACAAAATGCACTGTCCTTCTTGGAAAATAATACAAATTAAAATAAGTGTTAGGAAAATAGAACTGTGCTAATGTGTAATCATTGGTTTTGATTATTTTGTTTAAAAATGTTTATACTTTATCAAGTTTTAGTAATATACATATATATGTTAAATTTAGCCTCATAATGTAAAGATTTTATCAACTTCTTCATATGTCTGCCTGTAAGTCTGTATGGATATGCTGATGAAATATTGCAGAGTACAGTGTTCATCTTTTTAAAAAAATTAATTATGTCTAGTCTTTGTGATATAATTATGGCTAGAAAAAATCCTCAGGATTTGTTGGGAGGTCCTTCTGTCTATGTGTTGCTTTTATTGGTTAATGAATAAAGGAACTGCTTTGAGCCTATGGCAAAGAAGAACAGAAATAGGCAGGAAAAGCTGGGCTGCATGCTGGGAGAAAGAAGGGCGGAGTCAGAGAGGTGCCATGGAGCTGCTGCCAGAGACAGATGTGCTGAAACTTTGCTGGTAGGCCACGACCTCATGGTGATTCACAGATTAACGGAGATGGGTTAAATTAAGATATAAGAGTTATCCAATAAGAAGCTAGAGCTAATGGGTCAAGTAGTGATTTGATTACTACAGTTTCTGCATGATTATTTCAGGTCTAAGCTAGCTGGGTGGCTGGGAACCAACAAGCTCCCTTCTCAAACAATTTGTTGCTTTTGAAAGAACAGAGTTGTGATGAGTCATGACACTGAAGTCTACTAACCAGGACCATCATGGGCTTTAGTTTGTAAAGAGAAGTCAAAGTGAAATAAAAAAAAAAAATAGGAAAGCAGAGGGAAACGCTGAAGCTCGCATTATCAATATTCTGTGTATTCACCTGGTTACTGACTTCTTCTACAACAAATATCCTTACAGACTCTGCAATTGTTCTAATGGTTAGCTAAGCGTGTGATGATTGACAAATAAGGATGATTTTACTTACTAAACATTTAAAACATTCAGTAAAGCATGATTATCCCGACTGCAATCTTTTTTGTAGCCAAACTGATCTAGTATTAAAATATTTTACAGTTGCTTTATGTGAAACATTACTTTCAGTGTTCCTTTCATTAAATGCCTAGTAGATATGCTGTTTCATTATAGGTTTTTCTTTGAAAAGTTATTCAATTTAGTACAAGTACTTTTATGAGCTCAGAAGCAAACAAATTAGCCTATCAGTTTCCAGAAAGGTCCAGATTTTCTAATTAAAATTTTAAAAATGTTGAACATGGAATGTATTTGATCGTGTAATTTTTACATCAATGTTAAACTGTAACCCATTATTCCCTGCTGGAATTAAATTATTTGGTAGGCTAACAGATGGAGAGATAAGGTGAAATATATGCTGTCATAGGCAGTAGGTTTCGAATCAAGTATTACAATCTGCTTAAATTGAAAATCAGTGTATTAAAGTTAGTTTTTGTTTAATCTTTCAAAATGAATTATTTATTGATTAATTACCTAAGTAAGATCTGCAATTTCCAATTCAGTCAGAGTAAATGACTCAAAATGTTCTTCACTTGCGCTGGGGTCAGGATGAGCAGATTCCACTTTTATCTTTATTAAGTTAATTAAACAAAAGAAATTCCCCAATCCATGTCATTATCAGGAAAAAAAATAGATTAACCATCCCCAAGTTTAAATGAGCTCGTTTTTAAAAGCTCTATCAGCAATATAACATAATAATCTATCTTATTTAATTTGTCATAGCTAGCTAATTGATAGGTGGCTAAAGTTAAAATGTGGGCATCTTGCAGAAAAGTAGAATGGGTTTTCTACTAAGACAAACATAGCAATTCGATTACCTACCCTAATGAGAAAATGTGTTCTTCTGACTTAACATTCACAGGGACTCTTCTAGATAATCACCTTGATTTCAGCTTGGCAGATAATTGAGTTTCTCTCTCTCTCTCTCTCTCTCTCTCTCTCTCTCTCTCTCTCTCTCTCTCTCTCTCTTCTTTATGACTTGCCATCTTTTTTTGCCTTTGTCTTTTTAAAAAGATCTTGAATTTCACACATATTAAGAATGTACTTAGCCGGGCAGTAGGAGCACACACCTTTAATCTCAGCACTCAGGAGGCAGAGACAGACAGATCTCTGCGAGTTCAACACCAGCCTGGTCTACAGAGTGAGTTCCAGGACAGGCACCAAAGCTACACAGAGAATCCCTGACTTGAAAAAGCAAAAAAAAAGAAAAAAGAAAAAAGAATATACTTACAATGATCCAGTTGCCCTCACCATTATTTAATTTAACCACTTTTTAATTTTGAAAACTTATTTTTACATTTATTCTTTTTATTTTTAATTTTTTGTTTATGTTTTTAATTGAAACAGAACTGACATCTAATAGTAATTCTGATCACCCTGACACAAATGCAAGTAAAGAACCCCAAGTCATAAGCATTGTGTCTTATGTATCACACATAACACCTTTCTGCTCCTTTAGCCATGGAGTCTACCATCTGTTAACATGTGTATGTGATTGTTGACACATAGACCAAAAACTACAGTACCAAGCCCATTGCACTATGGAGCCACTCAAATCTTCCACCTACCAATATAAGTAATTTCTTACTGCTTACTGTCATTTACAACCAAGGTGAAATAGTTAATCCAGTTCTATAAATCTGCCTATCTTTCTAACTACCTGCAGTAGAGTTTTCTAGGTAAGTGTGTTGCTGAAATGTCCTCCCAGGCTGACAAATAAATGATGTCTACCCCTTTAATGTTGCAATGATAAACTGAGGTACAATTTCATCAAAGCCAATTTGGGGGAAACCAATAAGTTGATTGGTCTTAACTTCAAGAGCATATGCTGTGTGGCAGATTTTCCATGAGAAATGAGGCATAAAATCCAGAAAAGAGCACATACTCCCATTAAATAGTAACAGTTGTACCAATGTCCAATTTTGTGAATAAAGGAATACTTTGTTATTTGAGTTACTAACAAGAATATGGGTTGAAGTTACTTACAAGGAGCAGGAACAACTCATAAGCAACTGCAACCCTTCAGCTCTCCATACAGCCTCCAGACAGCTCCAGAGACTAGACATTTTTTTCTTTTTCATCATGTGGCTGATAGGTCCCAGCAACTGTTTACTCTCATTTGAACAGTTAGTAGGGACCCTCAAGATCTTTCAATCTTCTTTCAAAGATGATATATGATCTTTTGTTTAACTTCTGTTTACTACCCAAGGCTCCTGAGGCTCCCATTCTTTTTTGGGGATTAAAAAAGCCCCAAATCATTGATCTTACTTGGCAAAAACTGTAGATGTGGAAGAGGTCAGTAATGATGGTCTCTTCTTAATCACAGATGGTTTTTATACCCATTTTGTGTGTATTTATCTCTGTAGTAGTTTTCATTTTTCTATAGGGTCACTAGTCATATTGGATCAAAACTCCAGCTTTGTCAAGTGGTACCTTTTTAATATTAATGAATATCTGCAACTATCTACTTTTAGATAAGGTTACTTTGTGAACTTCACATAGTTAGGATTTCAGTATACCTTTTGGGAAAACACAATTGAATCCATAGCAGATCCTTGAATAATTAATAATTAGATAAATAATACAGCAGTATATAAGTATTAGTTTAAAATATTTAGTATTTCACACAAATACAGTGTCTCTCTTTCAATGAATCGGAGGCAGATATAGCATGTTCTTTATGTGAGTAAAAGTAGACCTTTATAAATACAGACACTACAATACCAGCACAGGAGGGAGTCCTGGGTTTAAAAGTCAAGAGCTCAGTGTATCTTTGTTCCTAGTCTACTGCTCTTTGGATGATATTTTTTTTTTTTGAGATTATCCTGAGCCTCACACTCTGTGGAAGCCATCAGTGAGCCATGGGTAGTATCCAATATGAGACTCCTTGCTGCTCTGAGGTCAGCCAGTGCAGATATTACATTCCCTTCTTGCTATTAAGTGAGGAACAATTATATTATGTGCAGAGGCAGATTTACTGTGAAACTAATGAAGATTAAGCTTCAGGGCCTTCCAATTGCATGGAGTCCTTCCAAGGACCTGTACCTAATTTAGTTTTAGTGACATTATATGCATTTTTAAAAGATTACTCCCCAGATCATAGAAGCTTCAGGCCCTCACAAAACCTGGATGTACATTTGAACAAATTTTAAGGATGCCCAATTAATTACCTTACATTTTGATTGGCAGGAGTTTTATTCTCCAGAAATGGTAAAACAGCTTAGCAGAAATGGTAAAGTGAAAATAACACAGTATGCACTTGCATGGCCGTAATCAGGGGTGCAGCTCCAACAGAACACTAGCCTCTAAGGATTTTAGTGAACCGGAATGGAGCCACTGCTAGTTCCTGAAACAAGCACATGCAACATGGGAGGCTAGAGATTGGACAACCCTTCATGGTTTCTGTGGTATTACAACAGAGGAAATGTGAACTTTAAATTCATGAACAGTTGTTTAGGTCAGGTCTAGAAATCAAGGATAGAGGCAATTTCAACAAGAGCAGAAAAAAAAGATGCAAGGAGATAAATGTTATTTCTATGAGAGCTACTGGGAGATAGAGAAAATACCACACAAACACTTTAGGCGGTAAAGCTGTCAGTTAGCTAACTCTAGGATCAAGTTAGGGGATAAAGTTATTGCTTTTTTTTTATTTTATGTGTGTGTGTATATATATGTATATATAGTCACATAATATATTTTGATCATAGCTTTCCCTTCCTCAGATCCTTCCCGATAATAACTATCCTTTCTTCCCCTCTTTATTTAAAAACAAACAGGCAAACCAAAACGGGAGGGGAAAAAGAAAAGCACAAAAAGTGGAGTGGTGGTGGCACACACCTTTAATCCCAGCACTCAAGAGGCAGAGGCAGTGGCA
>NC_022020.1:16406046-16468357 GCF_000317375.1 Microtus ochrogaster | reverse complement strand
AACTGATTTTGTCTTTGTAAGCAGAAGTCATTGGAGAAAGGGTCTTGCCTAAGAATGAGAACCTATGTCTATTTTCCCTGGAAAATTTCTAGTTTCAACACTAGAACTCATTCCAGATTGATCCAGTGCAGGCCCTGTGCATACTGCCACAATCCCTGCGTGTTCATATGTGGGTCAGTTCTGTTGTGTTTGGAAGGCAGTTTCTTTGGAGTCACTCATCCTCTCTGGCTCTTGCAATCTTTCCATATCCTCTTCCTTGTAGCTCCCTGAGCCCTGAGGGAAGAGTACATTGTATTGTCCCCATCTACTTCTAGATGAAGCATCTCTGTTTGATTTTATGTCTGAAGGGTTTTCTGCATTTCCTTTGGCATCTCACTCCAGGTGGAGTTTGTTTCCCTTAAAGTATTAATTTTATTAGGGAATATTTGATAAACTACGTCTTCTTGGAACTGAAATAGTAAGTGTAAAAGAGTAGAATTTCATATTTGAGTATGAAGAGAAACTCTTTCTGCAGGAGATAATGCCCAAGACACCTTCTCCATTTGTTCCCACCAATCATTCAGCTCTCTCTGTTTATCTAGTGAGTTCCCTCCCTGTCTCTGATTTGTTTATTTACCACAGTGTCACCATCCTTGCCTGGTCTTTAACCCTGGCACTATATATCAAGACTTTGTTCCAAACACTGAAGGTCTTCAATTGTATCCTTCGTCCATACTGTGATCCACTCCCAGTTTTGGCAAAGGTCTCTTTAATCTTCTCTTGTTAGTGTAAACTGTCCCTCAAGTGCAACTCTGAGACTTAACGTTTTTTTTTTGTATTTTAGCCAATCTCCAATTCCTACTGAGGAGCAAAGAGCTTTCATGGTTTACTTAGATGTGTAAAACTGAGGCAGAAATTAGAACTAGCTTAATTATCTGCCTTATTTTCCTTTGAACTTTAGTGCTTTATGTAGAATATTTTACATGATTAATGGTTTCCATTTTTTATTTTTCCTACAGAATAGTCATTTCATAAAAGAGCCAGAATAGAACTGCTTATTCCAGTAGGGACCAGTATTCACAGTGCTACTTCCGTAGGCTTCTAAGGGACACATGAGCATACTTTTTGCAAGGCAAAGTGCTTATTAGTCCTTATATGAATTGAACTGCTTACCCAGCATCCACATTATTACCTAAGTAGGAACAGATTTTTATCCTCAGTTTTTTTTCATAGATAACATTAGTGATTTAAATGTGTCCCTTCATTTTCACTTCTCCATTAAGTGTATTTTTGGAATTTTGTAAGTCTCATTTGAATTTGCTTGATTATTTATATCATATGCCACCATTTATATTGAGTAAGAAAGTTTTATAAGACAAATTGCTACTTTGAAGTTTAACAGTTCTAAAATGGAATTATAGATAAAATGTTCTCACAAACTGTGCTTTTAATTTCAAAGTTTCATTTTGATAAAATACTCAATGCTCAATTCCATGGTACTCCTGTACTATTCCTCAAGTTTCCTCCTTGAGACTGCATACCCATCTTAGTTTCTCTTTTAGTAATGTTAGTTACAGACACCAATCAAAAACATTATTGTATTTTTATATTCTGTACAAAAGTTCAAATTTGTGAGGGATGTCTATAATTTCACTCTAAATTTCTGAGCATCTTCTGAGAGCTTCAGTTCCACAAGCTCCTGGGTAAAGGAGGTGTTGCCTAATTTCCAATGTTAATTTGAAGTCTGGAACAATTCCTGGCTAACAGTAGCTCCTTAATAAACTTGGTCAGTGGTTAAAAGTCAAAGGTAGTCTGAGCAGTTAGTATTGGAAACGTTTGCAAACAACTTAATTTCAACTCCACTCTTGAAATTTCTGGTTTCTTGTTCATAGCCACATCAAAACATGAAGCACACATCAAAAGCACGAATCTGGGGAGAATTTTACAGATCATGAGAGAACAAATGCCATAAGAAAACTCTTAAAATTTTTCTAAGAAATACAATCAATAGAATCTTTCAGTAGAATACTCAGTAGAATCTATTCCATGAGTGTTTATGTGAGCTTCCAGCCATCAGATATTTTCACTGGCTTCTATAAGAGATGAGAATTCTGGGGGGACCCAACGCTTTGCTGAATTCTAAAACATGAAAACTCACTGTAAACACACACGCATATAACCTCTTAAAATATAAATCATCCGCTGAAGTAAGAGATACTTGTGAAGTAATAAATGAATTTTCTTTTATATAAACAGACATAGATGCTAATTATACTTTTGTTTTTAACATTGCTGCAAAAATTCTGAAGGTTTCACTACAAAGAAATGATGAACAGTTAGGAGTCTGGTATCCTTACACTTATTCTAGGATTGCACAGTGTATATGTTTTTAAAAGAATCATATGATTCTTTTTAAGTATATGCATTTAATGTGCTAATTAGAATTAAATATAAAAGGGTGGGTGGAAAATACAGTCTTAATGACTTCAAGGTGCTATATAGCAGATTAAAATTCTTTGTGTTTGGAATTACAGCACCCACACATGACAAAAGAATTAATTATGGATTTAGTTTCAAATAAGAATATCTGCTCCTATTTAAAAAGAAACGGTTTAGGCAAAATGAAAAGCTGCTTGCTCATTTGAAGAACTTTCCTAACTGGCTTTTGTGTGTCAGTGGGATTCAACCTGAACAGTTACATGGATTAACTCTAAAGCCACGTGTGCTCTACTTTGAAACTGATATATAGGTAGACTTCAAACAGCTTAGCACTGAAGAAACACACAGGTTGCTCTTCTCCTGCATTGAATCCTATACCCAAAAGAATTGAATGCAATCATACAGGAATAGAACACACTGGATCTTGGTGTACAATTTTAGTATCACAGTAAAGTCTAGAAAACCTACATTAATCTTATTACCTGTCCCAATGAATACCCTATTTACACAAGTTTGAAATGAAAAGTCACTTTTAACTGATAAAATATATATCTGGAAGAAAGTTATGAAGAGGAGAGCTTGGCGTGCATAAAAAAAGGTCACTTTGAAATAATAGGAAACAGATGGATAGAACCAAACATGGGCAGTAACGGAAGAAAGCATGGAGTGATTTTACAAAATCCACTCATGTTTTAGAACTGGTAGGCTTAGAGTTGGTTTTCAAGTTAAGTTAAGTGCGTTGGTAACAGAAGCAAGTATATTTTAACTTTTAAGCAATTTTTAAGGTCAATGTTGTCATCTGCTGACTTAATAAACAATTTTTATATTTGACAATAGAAAAAAACCATTGTCAGTGCCTGCTAACTTAATTTCAAATGAAGAAGGCAGATGGTACCTTTACTACAATTGCCTTTGGGGACCACCCAGTTAGGGGTTTTCCCTGATCAAAATGTAATTTAAAAATTTAGTGGATTCCAAACTAGAATGGTTGTTGAATATGGATATTCTTGTTAAAATGTATACAGCTTGCAAAAATGATTATTGAGTCATGTCTGTCTATAAGTTAGTATGTGTAGCTTCTAGGCACAGAAATAGCTAAATTATGGCTCATAGTTATGATTATGAGAGTATTATATTAAGATGTGTTCATTAGGAGATTAATAAACATTGAATAATGTATTGTATTTTTTTTATACATTTTTCGACTGAGGGGCATCTAGGCTGTTTTCAGGTTCTGACGATTATGAATAATGGTGCTATAAACATAGTTGAGAAAGTGTCCTCATAGTATTATTGAGCATCCTTTAAATATATGTCTAAGAGTGATAATGCTTGGTCTTGAGGTAAAATTATTCCCAGTTTTCTGAGAAACCACCATACTGTTCTGCAAAGTGGTTATACAAGTTTACACTCCCACTAGCATTGGAGGAGTCTTCTCCAACATAAATTGTCATCATTGTTTTTAAGCCTAGCCTTCTGACAGATGTAATATGGTTTATCAGAGTTGTTTTGATTTGCATTTCCCTGATGACTAAGGATGTTGAGCAATTCCTTAAATGTCTGTTGTGAATTCTCTGTTCAGATATGCACCCTGTTTTTATTGGATTACTTAGTATTTTGATGTCTAATTTCTTGAGTTCTTTATATATTTTGGAGATCAGCCCTCTTTCAAATGTGGGGTTGGTGAAGATCTTTTTTCATTCTGCAGGCTGCTGTTTGGAGAAATGTGGTACCTTTGCACAATGAAGTATTAATCATCTGTAAGAAAAACGATACCATGAAATTGACAGTCAAATCAATGGTCCTGGAAAAAAAATGAGTAGGGTAACCCAAACCCCATAATCAGCATAAACATACCAGACTCCTCACTATTCATCATCATTTCTTTGTAGTGAAATCTTCAGAATCTCTGCAGCAACATTGAAAAGATATGATAGGATCTATGTCTGTTTATATAAAAGAAAATTAATTTATTGCCCCACAATTACTCACTACTTCAATAGATGTTTTATATTTTAAGAAAGACAAACACAGTATGTACTCACTCATAAGTGGATATTCCATGTGAAATAAATGATAACTAGTCAGGCGGTGGTGGAGCACACCTTTAATTTCAGCACTCAAGAGGCAGAGGCACGAGGTTCTCTGTGAGTTCAAGGCCAGACTGATCTACAAGAGCAAGTTTCAGAACAGGCTCCAAAAGCTACAGAGAAACCCTGTCTTGAAAAAACAAAACAAAACAAAAAACATTACACAAAGTAAATGATAATCACTTTAAAACCCACAGCCCTAGAGAAGCTAGATAACAAGGAGGACCCTACACGAGATGCATGGATCACACTAGGAAGAGGAGCTAGATGAGAACTCCTGGGGAAATTGAGGGCAGGGAGTATAAGGGAGTGGATAGGAGATGGGAACATGAGGGAATGCAATGGGTGATTTGGGGAAGGAATGGAGTTAAGGAACAATGGTTTTGGTGTTTGTTTGTTTTTGCGACAGGGTTTCTCTGTGTAAAAGCCCTAGTTGTCCTGGAACTAGCACTTGTATACCAGGCAATCTGTCTACTTTTGCCTCCCGAATGCTAGGATTAAAGGCATGTGCCACGACCGTCCAGTGCCACCACCATCTAGCCCAAAGAGCTATCTTGACAAAAGGGTCCATTGTGCAGTTAGGGAGAAACCTGGTGATAGGGAAATTCCCATGAACTCATGATAATGACCTCAACTAAGAATACTAGCAATAGTGGAGAGGGTGCCTGAACTGGCCTTCACCTCTAATCAGATTGTTGACTCCCCTAATTGCCATCATAGAACCTTTATCCAAAACTGATGGAAGCAGATGCAGGGATTCACAGCTAAGCAATGGGCAGACATCTGAGAGTCCAGATGAAGAGAAGAAGGAGGGATTGCATGAGCAAAGGGGGCTCAAGATCACAAAGAATAACTCACAGAGACATCTCTGGATTGATAACTATGGGACCAAACTAGGACCTCTGCATGAAGGTGACAGTTGTGTAGACTGGTCTGTTTGTGGGGGCCCCCAAAGTGGGACCACGATCTATCCCTGATGCACAGCTGGCTTTTTGGAACCCATTCACTTTGGTGTGTGCCTTGCTTAGCCTTGATGCATGCTGAAATGGCTTGGTCCTGCCTCAGCTTAATATGCCAGGTTTTGTTGACTTCCTTGGTAGGCCTTACTCTTTCTAGGAAGTATATGGGGGAAGTGGGAGGAGGGAAGGGAGGGAGAATTGTGATTGGTATGTAAGATGGATAAAATATCAAAAAAAATATATTTTTAAAAAAGAATAAAATCCAAAAAAAAAAAATGTTGAGTCAGAGTCAGCTCAGGGACAGATCATACAGATACTTTCTCTGGTAATCATCAAACTCACTAGCATCTACTGCTCATCCAGTAATGTTCCAAATAAATATTCAGCCTGTTGATTAATGCTGGTTATGATTTTCCTTTAACGGTGTAAAGAAGGATGAATTATGGCATACTCTGATGTTGCAAAGGGGTATATGATGAGGGATTTGATAACGAATTTTTTTTTCTTTGGGAAGCTGGCAGAATTCTGTACTTGTTGCAAGGCATTAGTTATAAAAGAGTGGGTGCAGGATAAAAGATATAAAGAAAACAATGGAAACAATATTGACTTCAAGTTATAAGAAGTGTGTCTTCATCCCCAGATGTAGATTGGTGGATGAACCATGGGTTTTCTAAGCAAAGAAGAGGAGTTTATTGTGTAGATACTCCCAGCAAAATATGTGGTTTGGGAGTAAGTAAAGAAGCCAGGAGACATCAACACATCACCATTGTGAAAGTCAGAAGGCAACTTGAAAGAGAAAGTTGCATTATTCTTCATACTAAGCAATTGTGAACTAGGTCAAACCCACAAAAAAAAAAAAGGAGCTTTGTAATAGCTGGGGAAAAGATTACATACTTACCAGGGAGTCAATGATTAATTATGTTAATTACATTTATTAATATAATCCTGGGGCATCTTCAAAGTTACATTCTTGGGAATTCAATACCTGGAGAAAATCAGAACTAGCTATTATTACATAACTTTAAAATGAAATACTGAAAGGAGACATATATTGCTTCATATATTTAAACTAAAATAATTGAAACTCAAATTGCTTCTCAATAAACAACAGAACCATAGTTATAATCAACATAAGGGCAGAAGGGGAAGGTTGAGGAGAACTTGAGGGAATGGGATAGTCAAGATGGAGGAAGGACAGAGATGAGAACAAGGAAAGAGATATCTTGATTAAGGGAACCATTATAGCGTTAGCAGAAACCTGATATTAGAGAAATTGCCAGGAATCCACAAGGATGACCCCGGCTAAGAATGTAAGCAAGAGAGGAGAGGGGTCCTGATCTTGACTTGCCCTGTAGTGAGACTGGTCTTAAATATCACCATAGAACCTTCATCCAACAAAAAATGGAAACAGAAGCAGAGACCCACATCAGAGAACTGGACCAAGCTCCCAAAGTCCAGTTGAAAATTGGGAGAAATAAGAGTATGAGCAAAGAGGTCAAGACCATGATGGGTTCACCCACTGAAACAGTTTACCTGAGCTAATGGGAGCTCACCAACTCCAGCTGGACTAGGAAGGAACAAGCATAGGACCAAACTAGTCCCTCTGAATGTGGTTGACAGTTGCAAGGCTGGGGCAGACTGAAGGGTCACTGGTAGTGACTCCAGGATTTATCCCTACTTCCTTTAGTGGCTTTTGGGGATCCTATTCTCTTTGGATGATACCTCGCTCAGCCTAGATATAGTAAGGAGGGGCTTGGACCTTCCACAAATCAATGTGTCTTACCCTCTCTGATGATGGGATGGTGGAGAGATGGGAAAATGTATGGAAGGAATGGGAGGAGTGAAAGGAATGGGAACTTGGATGGTATTTTTTAAAAAAATGTAATGAATTAAAAAAACTTTAAAAAGCTACATTTTATGTCCTTTATCAAATTTGAAAGAAATTATTCTTATTGCTATTGGCCAGGGAAACTCAAGGAGAACTTATTTCTGTTCTGTATTATGGTAGATATTTATATATTCCCTAGATATTTTCTAAGAAAAGGATAACTTCTAATACATTTATTACTTTTAAAAATGAACAATACAAAACCACTTCTTTTTTTGTTTTTGTATTGTCCTATTTTTACTGTTTTCTCAAATCATCCCATAAAGAGAACATTAAATTTCATCTATAAAAAAAATCCTCTCTTAGACACTAATCCTGAGTTGTGTAAGGTATTTCTATCAAGTCTACCAGAAATTATCCTGCCTACTTCCCTCTCTACTTATACCCTGAAGAAATATATGTATTCCCCTTATGTCCTTTTTCATAACAAAAATTTTTGTTGAAAAATATCTGTGGCACATATGAATGGAATATTCCTTTAGAATTGTGCCCATATGCACACATGGGATAAAGTCTAGTTGATCAAAGTTTCTTAATGATAAGCAAACCTTGGAAGTAGATGAGCATTTCTAGAGAGTCAAGTAATTCTTTTAAATTTCTGATTGCTCCTTATTGAGAGACTTGATGTTTTGTTGTATTCTCAGAACTTACATAACTCAGCATCAAAAGAGTAACTCCTAAAATCTAGAAAAATTTCATAAGGACATGCTCCTTGAGATCCACCCTTGTCGTCTGTTAGTCAGTGGTGAACTAGAAAACATCTGTAGTTGACTGAGAAACTTTCTTCTTATTAAGTCTGCGAGGGTTTTAGGAAAGGAGTAAGGGAGAAGGCAAACCCTGCTTCATAATCTACAGCACTCTCTAATGTGTAGCTCAGGAATAAAGCAGGTTATGAGGAAGAGGCTGTCTACTGGCCTTTCCTTCCTGCTGCTATTGTCATCAGTGTTGCTCCCATGCATCATTGACTTCACATTCCATTTTCTTTGGCCCTCCAACATGGAGTGAAGAACAGAAACCTTGAGTGAGTGTTCTAAGCTTTCCACACCAGCTGGGGCTGCAGAGGAACCCAACAATTTAGATCGAGCTGTTACTGACATTACAATCTCTCTAAAGAACAGATGGATATTTTTGTAATACACAGCTCTTATCCGATCATATGAGGTTACTTTAGACAAAGCTCTTTCTCTCGGTCTCCTGCTCTACTTTTCTTTCTACTCCTGCATCCGTCTTCCTCATATAGAAAGGACTGTAATTATGATGGTTTGAATGAGAAATGTCCCATTTAGTTTTGGGCATATGAACACTTGGTCTCAAATTGGTAGCACTGCTTAGAAAGGTTTAAGTAGTACAGTCTTGATTTTGGAAATATGTCACTGAGGGCAGGCTTTGAGAATAAAACCCTCTGGCCACTTCTAGTTTACTTTCTGTGATTCATATTTGAATTTGATGGTATGAGCTCTTAGCTTCTTGTTCCTATCACCCTGTCTGCTACCAGCTATCTTGCTTTCAAACCATTACCCTGTGGTACTATAAGTCTAAATAAATTCTTTCTTACATAAGATTATTTTACGTTTTATAACAGCAACAGAAAATTAACTAGCATAAAGTTGGCATCAGAAATTGGGCTACTGCTGTAAACAGAGACTGTGGTTTGTTTCCCGGCCTTCCAGACCAGAATAATCACACAAAACTTTATTAATTACAACACTGTTTGGCTGATGGCTCGGAAGTATTTCTAGCTAGCTATTACATCTTAAATTAACCAATTTCTATTAATCTGTATATCACCACAAGGCTGTGGCTTACAGGTAAGGTTCTGGCATCTTTCTCCTTCATCAGCTATATGGCATCTGCCTGATTCTGCCTTCTTTCTCCCTGCATTCAGTTTAATTTTCCTGCCTACCTACATTCTGTCTTGAAATAAGCCAAAGCAGTTTCTTTAGTAACTAATGGTAATAAAATGTATTCTTAGCGTGTAGATGGGAGTCTTACATTAACTACTATTTAAAAAACTGACCATGTTTGTTTGTTTGTGTTCGTTTGTTTTTTAATGTGGAAGAAATTAGAACTTTCACCTGAAAAGTTAATTGAATGTTGTAGGCAGAGCATACTGTGCCATTCTAATAGAGCAATTTGTACTATAGAGGCCAAACTCAAGAGGTTTCAGGAAGAAGCCTGGGTGGATGAAAAAAGAGAAGAGAAAGAAATAAAATTCAGAAATACTAGCAACTAGCCTGGAGGACATTTTCCTATGTTATGGCAAAGAATCTGGTCCCCCTCTTCATGTTTCCTCAGAAATTTTCTGAGACTAAATTTAAAAGTAATGGAGTAATTTATTTATGAAAAGAAATTTTAAGACAGCATGACATTCAATCCGCAGTGTTGTTACTGATAATGTTTATTCATGTTTACAATGAGAAAGGACAAGTATGGCAGGAAAAAGACAGAATGTATAGATTGGAGATAAAGAGAACACTAAGGAACTTAATATCAGAGCCAAATCCTCTGCTTGAAGAGATGCTGTGGTTGTTTATGACATTATCACCATTGAGGAGAGGCCTTCTCTGCACTAGGGTAAAGGGGAAGTTGCCCTCAGCATAAGACGTCCTGTAACTGAAATTGGAAAAGGGAGCCAAAGGTGCTTTCTGCTCACAGAAAGGAACTAGGTAAAAGTGCCTTTCATGGTGTGATTCATGGGGTTTGGGTCCTTCTGAATTAGCAATATAGGCCATGTGGCACTATCTTTAGAGGCATGAAGGGTACCTTTGCTGTGTCAGAGAGGTACTGAAGCCGGGAACACATGGCCAGTAAATCCCTTAATCCTATGAGAGGATAGGAGGGCCTAAGAGGTCATTGTGGGAAACAGCAGAATTGACGTCTGGGTTGCTGTGGAGAACACAAGTTAATGGAGATGCCAAAGCTGTGGAGGTTCTGCCAAAGAGACCAATGCATATAGCACTGGAGACAGCACAAGAGAGCGATGTAGGCTGGAACAGAGCCACTTAACCTCTTCAACATAGATCACGAAGTTCCAGAATTTGATGTTTGTCTTCCTGAGTTTTGAACTTGCTTTCAGACAGTATTTCCTTACTATGTTTATATCCTTCCTCTTTGAGATTTTATAATACTATATATATATATATATATCAATAAAATAATATTATAATATATTAGGTTATAAAATATATGTTAATAAAATAATATATCTTATATAATATATACATTATTATAAAATTCCAAATATATATTGCCTTCATCTCAGGAAGGATTTTGAATTTTGTACTTGGTATTGACATTGTGAAATATCATGGGGACATTAGAGATCAGACTACATCTTTTTTATATTATGATATGGCCATGTCATCTGAGGGCTAGGCAGTGGTGTGTTGTGGTTGGAGCGAAAAATGTCTCTCATAGCCTGAGGCATTGAAATTCTTGGTCCCCAGTTGGTGGGATATACCTCATTGCTTTGGATATTTTGACATTAAATATTTCCAAAGGTATGCATTTCCTGTCAAGGCAATTCAAGATTTCTATTTTGTTTTAATCATTATCGAGTTTGTTGAGCCAATTTACTATGTAACATACATATCTATCTAGCTTCCTACTATATTATCATGGTTTGACCCAGTTTGTCCCACAAAATGAGTGCCAGTGACAAATTGAAGAGAATTTTTGGTCATTGTGTTAAGAGCTTCTGGTTCCACAGTCATGTTTGGAGAGATTTAGCAGTATAGCTATGTTACAGGAATGACTATGGACCGGAGTTTGAGATTAAAAGTCTTTATACCAGTGTCATCTCACCCTCTTTGCTTTGTGCCTGAGCCTGAAGAGTGAGCTCTTAGGTTATTCTTCCGGTCACCATGCTCCTGCTTGCTTCTCTCTTCCCCATGTGACGAAATCATCTCTCTAGAGCTGTAAGCCCAAATAAACTCTTCTATGAGCTTCAATGATAAGTTTGTATTACAAAAATAGAGCGTAAAGACAGTGGTATAGTATTTGTGTTTTAGTAAATAAAGCTTGCCTGAAGATCAGAATGCATGCAACTGCATTAGTCAGCCATACAAAAACCCAAAGACAGATATTGGGGTTCAAGTTCAAGATCAGAAGAGCAAAGCAGCCAGCCACTGGCTCATACCTCTACCTCAGACCAAAATGGGTGATCCTGTCTCCACAAATCGTCAGACTGAGACTGAACTTGACACTTGTCTCCTCCTGTTTTATATTCCTCTCTAGTGCTGGAATTAAAGGCATGCGCCACCACTGCCCAGTCTCTATTGCTAACTAGCTTGGCTGCTGGGACTGAAGGTGTGTGCCACCACTGCCTGGCCTGTATTGGGGTGGAAAGAAATAGGGGGAGGAGAGGCAGAGTAGATATATCTATTAACAACATCTATAAAGCTAGAAAGGATAATAGGATCCATAACCTTTAGGCTAGGTTGTAGTATGAAAACAACTTCATAATGAACACTGACCTCTACAGGCTCAGTAACTGCAAAAAGATGGTTTGGAATTTGGTAGTCCTAATCCATGTTGTTTTGGCAACTTACCAAATGTTGGCATGACATAGTTTAGCTAGATCCATTCTGGAGAGCTGCATTCAGTGAATTTGGAAGACAGGGATATTTTAACCTATATAGTCTTATCTTCATTGAAGAGCTGTAGCCATAACTTCCCCAGTACATACAAGAACTATAGAACAGAGTTGTTTATTTTGAGTGTTAGTAAAGCATTATAAAGAGAAGTCCGTGCCACTTTACTTCAGTCTGAGGCAGAGTAAGGGGATCAATATCAACATGGAGACCATGTCACTTGCAGCTTTCAAACTGATAAAGCAGTCATCACACACAGGGCTCAGTATTTAAATTTCAGAGAAGGCATTTTCAGGCTATGACAATTTCCAATGCCAATATCAGGCACTGATAGAAGTTTCTTGCAGCAAAACCTGAATGGCAGAGAGAATTCTCAGTGTTGAACTTTCTGAGCTTTAAAAAGACATTATGTTTGGGTGAGGCAACCAACCTCAATATGTTCTATAGAGCTTATATAGATGACCAGTCACATAAATGATGTCTTAGCCTAAATGTTTAAAGGATATGAAGGAAGGAATAGCAGTCAGCTGTGATTAGTTTCTCTGAGGAAAATTTATATGACATTTACATGTATATCTGTGATTAAGATTGGGTAGCAACTACGAAAGAGAAAAAGCCCAGGAATTTAAACATAACTCTCTCTGCCCAACTCTAGGTACCTACATTTTCCTCTACTTTAGGGAAGTAAAATAGAAAGTCAGGTACAGAAATCATTGTCCTAGAATTTTCTTTTGTAATATTTCCATCATACTAGAAAAGAAGCAAAGACACAGGGCAAATCATAGTCTATTTTAGAGGTCTCTCTCTCACATCCACCTTACCATTTGCTCCTTGGATGTTTTAAAAAATGGTGAGATTGGTTTTGAAAAGGAGGAAAATGAGTGCTTTTTTAGCTTGATATGCTTAGATAACAAACAATGGATTTTATATTAATCCAAAGGTACTTTACACTGGATGAATAAAACATTTGATCTCTATATTCACTGTAAAAATGAATTCTTCCATGAAAGTAATACATGATCACCATCTCAGTTATTACATGTAGCCACTATAATTACAGTTATCTTTTGGAGAATTACTCACTATCTCTTCCCAAACTGCTGTGCTCAAAAATCTTTATAAGCAGTCTTTCAGACATAAAATGTAGTTTCTGTCTGGTATAACACGTAGTCACTTTTGTTAGGAATGGCATGGCAGATGCCAAAATAAAAATTCAATTGTGAATAAAAAATTTTATCTTCTTTTTCTTATAACTTCTATTTGATCATGCAATTTGGCCGATGTACTAATGTGGTTATAAACACTACAAATTGTGCATTTTAAAGTGCTGATTAAGTGGCTACTCCATGAAAGGACTTTGTAATTCATTTTGCAACAGAGCTCCTTTTCCTAATTAAAATAAAATGAAGTGAATTGACAAAGTTTGCTGAATACTTTATTGGTAAATGTTCCATCAGTCACATCACTAAATGAATTTTAAAAAATTACATTCTGTTTAAAATTTTATTCATTTACAAAGAATATCATTAATGTAGAACTTAACCTTCAATACTTTATGAGAAATTATATCAAAGGAATCAAAAACACTTAGGACTAGATTTTGTGGGTAATATGAAGCTAAATCTTAAGCAGGAAATATGTGAAAAAGTTATTTTTTGGAATTACTTTTTCCATGACAATCTTACATGCTACCCTGGATTTAGTGTTCCCTTTCATTTTAATTACTTTTTTCATAGCACAAAATATATAATATCAGTATAGCATCAAAACCCAAAATCATAAACTTTGAGGTCAAAATACACTTTGAAAACAACATTCACCAAGTTGAAAACTCATGAGAATACAGTGGACAAAACACTGATTGCAAGTTCCAAGTGAAATAAGCATCTGTACAAAAGAGATATAAAGTGTGGAGAAATTACATAAGTTCCCCAAGGCTTTAATTTCCTTACCTTACAAGACTGAAATATTAAAAGCAGGTCACAGCCATGTAAGTTGAAGAATTTTCTAGGACAAGTTATTTATTGCTAAGATGAAAATATTAAGCAAATGGGAGAAAAGTGAAAACACCTGGGATATCATTTTCTCACAGTCACTAACACCATTAACACTAATTAATTAGTAGTGGTCCAAATCTAAACAACACTAGAATCATTAATAGTGGGGTAAGACAATGTGCAACATTTGAAAGCTCAGATACTCATTTTCCAAAGGCAGCTCTGGGGAAGGACGAGTAATATTAGTACAGTGTATGCTCTTGTAAACATACTAAAGAAGGACCTCCCTGGAGATGACTCTACTTTCCGGAGAGTCCTTACTGGTGAGCACAGAGATTCCTGGAATCTTACAATAAAAAACAATCCAATAACAAAACTACCTACAAAAAAAGTAAATTTAATCAGAAGTATTATAACTATTATGAAAATATTAACAAATATCAAGTAATTCAGATGTGTATGTACAAGTAGTGATGGTGCTTGATAAAATATTTCCCATGAGTACATTAAAGGGCCAAATGTATTACCTAGGCATTGCGGAGTAAAAACATTCGTGCTAATGGTAAACAGAAGTTGCAAAACAAAATGCAGAGCAGCTGGAGGAATATGAAAATTGACCGCTTTAAGCTCATGACTCCAATTTTCTATAAACTTACAAGCCTGAACTGACAAACTGATAACTTCTGTTATCTCAAATGCCTTGATGAAAGTAATTTTCTAGACAAATACTTCATAAAATTCCTAAGTGCTTATACTCATTATTGCCAATTACCATCTACAACTATTTGGTCACCTTTTGAGATAGAATTCTGGAAAACATATTTACTAATTAAGATTCTGATAGTGCTATTTTAAATATTCAGTTACAGTATGATTAAAGCAATGCAAATAGAACTACAGACTCAAATTCATGTGAAACACTGCATCCATGTTTGTCTTTACTGAGATACTCTTGATTTAATCCCCTCCATTCATGTCTACTAGTCATGGTGACCTAGCTTTCTGATATCTTCACTCCTCCACTAAAACATGAACCATATAATCCTGGAAGTCTCCAGTGAATGATTCTTGTTTGTGTCATTGCATATTTGAATGTTATCAAGAATTTAACAAATTTAATGCCTAGTAAAACTGAGAAGAGATGAAAACTTAGAGAAAAATGAAATTACTATGTCAACAGTTACCATATGCTCAAAAGCAACATGGGAAAAGTCAAGCATGCCACAAGAAATGTTTCCAAATAATTTGAATGTAAATAAATAAAATATGGATATTATTGATAAAATACTAACACTATCGCTAGGAGTCTTATTTGGGGCCATCTTGGAAACTTTCCAACCCACCCAACCCAATCATTCATTTCCACCCTTGAACCCCAATTTAACCAGATCTCTTCTATTTCCATTTCCCAGGAAAAATCCAAGCATCCTCTTTGGGCCCTCCTGTGCCATGCTTTGTTGATACCATGGCAGGCCTGCCCCTTTCTGAATGGAGACAGGAAGAGTGGATGGTAGGGTGGGGGTGGGGAGGTAGGTAGAAGGGAGATAGTGGGAGGAAGTGGGAGGAGAGGAAGCAGGAATACAATGATCATTATGGAAGATAAATAAAAAAATAAGAATGCTAACACTTTCCCACTCGCCAGTTCACAGAGATGTGAACTATTTTCATAATTCTGGTTCAGATACAGAGCCCTGTGGGGCATTGGATTCAACAACAGTACACACTATTCTCAGAGTGAACAGTATTCTTTCTGTTCCTTGGTAGTCCAATATCCTATCACCACATAGCAACTTCACATTCCTCTTATTGTACTTCCTGAGATCAAATCTCCAGTGTTTCAGTCTGTGTGTGTGTATGTACACTTGTGTGCCTGTGTGGACTTATGAAAAAAGAAAAGTGAATATTGCTTTGAACTTTTCATTTAAAGTTGTCTACCCATTAACAAACCAAATAACCCAACAAAAATGTGGTAAATATTTAAATGAAGAATGCTCAATAAAGGAATCTCAAATGGCTGCAGAACGAATACTTAAAGAAAAGTTTATATCCTTTCTTAACCATCAGGTAGATTCAAATCAAAGTGAATCTGAGATTCCATCTTACACCTGTTAGAATGGCGAAGATCTATAACACAAGTGACAGTTCTTGCTAACAAGGATGTGGATCAGGGGAGATTTCTCCATTGCTTCTGGGAGGGCAGACTCATGCAACTTCTATGGAAATCAATATAGCAACCCTTCAGAAAATGATGAATTGATCCACCTAAAGACCCAGCTATGTCAGTCTTGGACATTTGCCAAAGGATACTGCATCCTCCGTCAAGGACACTTGCTCAACTATATTCATATCTGCTTTACTCATTACAGCCAGAAACAGTAAAAGAAAAAAAATAAATAAACCCTAGAAAGCCCTCAACCAAAGAATGGATTTTAAAAAAATATGTGGTATGCTTAGTTGTTAAAAACAATGACATCAGGAAATTTGTGGGCAAATGGATGGAACTAAAAAAAAAAAAAAAATCATCCAGAGTGAGATAATCCAGACTCAGGAAGGAAAATACGGTTTGTATTCACTTATAAGTAGTTATTAGCTGTTACAGAAATGATAATAATGACCAAAAAAACAGAAAGGCCATGTAACAAGGAGGGCTATAAGGGAGATGCTTGGGTCTCCCTGAGGAAAAAAAAATAGGAATAGATTTGTGGGTGAACTGGGGGCAAGCAGAATTGGGAGCAGGAGAGATCAGGTTAGTGGTGGGCGTAGAGG
Source organism: Microtus ochrogaster (assembly GCF_000317375.1). Classification (NCBI taxonomy): domain Eukaryota; kingdom Metazoa; phylum Chordata; class Mammalia; order Rodentia; family Cricetidae; genus Microtus; species Microtus ochrogaster. Next base: position 16,451,647 of record NC_022020.1, on the reverse strand, counting down.
GAGAGATTATGAAAAGAGGGAACTGGAATTAGAGGTCATTTGGCGGAGTAATTTGGAAACCCAGTGCAGTAGAAACTCGCAGAAATCTATTGGGTTACCGTAATGAGGACTCCTATAATGGAATCTCCAGAGCCTGAACTGGCAATCCTCTTTAACCAGGTAACTTCCAGTAGTGGAAATGGATTACCATCACAGCTACAAACATTTCCTCTACACTCTGCCCTGCCGTCTAGATGTGCAGGGACAACGGAGGCACAGATCTTGTAGTAATGGCCAACTAATGGCTGCTCTAATTTGAGAGTCACACCACAAAAGGCAACTCATGTTTGAAGCTGTCAGGATGACCACAGTCTGGATAGCCCAGTGACCTAGATTCGAAAAAGAAATTAATAAAATGTGTCCTACTGCTTTTCTGCTATATATTCCATAGCTAGGTATCTTGCCCAATTGTCACCAGAGAGATTTCCTTTGGCAACTGATAGGAGCAGATGAAGAGACCCATAGCCAAACACTAGGCATAGAGAATGCCCAAGTTGGAGATCTTCATTGGGTCCCTTCCCTCCAAGCTTGAGGAACCCGATGGAAGTGGGACAGGAAGAGTTGTATGTGCCAGAGGAGTCAAGGACACAAGAAGAAGATAACCTGCAGAATGAACTAAATGACTGAGAAGCAGCAATTACAGATACTTCATAAATCTGCATGAGGTTATCTGCACATGTGTTATTGTTGTGTAGCTTGGTGTTTTGTGGGAATCCTAACCGTTGGGGAGGGAGTGTCTCTGACTTTTTTGCCTGTTGTTGGGACACTTTTTCTCCTACTGGGTTGCCTAACCAAGCCCTGATAGAGAGTTTGTGTCTAGTTATATCATAACTTGTTATGCTATTTCAGGTTAATATTCTCCGGAGGCCCATTGTTTTCTGAAGGGAACTAAACTCAACTTGGAAAGGAATGGGTAATTTGAATTACAAGTTATTGTCTACTATCAAGGTAAGTCAAAGCAGAAAATCAATGCTGAACTCTAGAGGCAGGAATCAAAGTGGTGATAGAGAAATTCAGCTTATTGAGTCACTCCTCTGCGTTGCTTAGTTGCTTTCTTATATATCCCAGGTGTAGCTGTTCACAGCAGGCCAGGCCCTTCCTCATTAATCATTAGATAATAAAATGGCCCACGTATGTGCCTGCAGGACATTCCAATGGAAGTAATTATCTAATTGAAGTCATTCTAGTTTTGTTGAGTTGACAATAAACTAACAGCACAATATCTAATGTACACACACTACCCCACCACTACTCTAGATGAAAAGGATTGAGCTATTTTCCATCACTTTTGCCTAACTTTAAGCTTATAGTGAGACTGACTGGCTTGAAAATGAGCTCACTACACATCCATGATCTTACTGTGGGCCTCGCCATCATGAACTGTATCTCCCACAAAAGACAGTTGTGAATGCTAAGAAGTGCATTTGGCAAGTGTTATGTGGCAAGCAGTATTTGTTAGTTCTACGTGGATCACTAAGGGAAATCTTAAGCCAGCTTTTTGGATGCTCTTTGGTGGTATTTGAAGAACTTTCCCTTCTGTAAAGGTGAGCAAAGAAAACCCTTTATAAACTCCTTTAGAAAGTGTTTTCTCTTTGCAGAAGAGACAGAATTGTGTGAGTCTACAACAATAGCTTGGAAATTAATATCCATGTTTTATATTGCTTTTTCTCATCCATGCATATACTTCTTTTATTCAGAAGGATTCCCCAGAGATTTATCCATGTTGCTCCTGGGAACAATATAGCATTTATATTCCTTGCAGAGTAGCGGGCCAGGGTGTAGATGTACCACAGTTTGTGAAAACATCCTCCGCTAGAAGGAAACAAAGACTGTTTTAGTTGTACCTATGTTGAATAAAGCTGTGTTAATGTCATTGCCATTTTTATACAAAATGTTTTTCATATCAACCAGTAGTTCATATAGTAAGCATGTACTTAGCGATATAAGAACAATAAGTTCTCTTTCAACATGGCTGTATAATCTTACATTCCCACTAGTGATGCACTAAGGTTCTTTTATCTCTTCACACTTTCTCCATCAGTTGTAGGTCAATGGTTCACTGTTGGTCTCCTTTGTGTTTTTTACTCGGCTGTGGGTACATTTATACTCTCATCTGTATGAATTATTTAACATTTTCTGATCGTTAGAAGTTAACATTTTTCAAAAGGAGTGAAAACTACTTGTAAGTGTCCAAATTTACTATTCATTTAGATGAGGGTTCTGCTTTATAAGTTCTGCATCTTGTTAGTTTTATTCATGTTCACTTTAAAAGTTGCATAGTAAATAAGTTAGTGAGATACATAATTATGAAAATGTATCTAGTTTCTTCCTTAATACAGCATGGTAACCAACACAGGAACTGTGTTTTAGCAAAAATCCAAACATTTTAGCTTCTTTAGTCAGTGTTTTTCAGGGGTGGCTAGAAAACTCTTCAGTGTTTACCTCTCAGACACCCTCAGTCTTCACTATGTAGTCATCGTTTTCACTTCCTTTCTTCATCTAGTTCCCCTTCCCACAATGCCAAGTGCTTAATAGTCTGTAAATATTTAATATATATAAGAACAAATTTAAAAGCAACATTATTCTCACATAAGCCATTGCATGTATCCAAGTAGCTTTGTTTTTAAAACATTGTTTTTAAAAAATGAAAGCCTAGGTACTTCAAAATTATGTAAGAGATAGGTATTTATATCTTATAGAAACTTGAAATTTAGGCACATCCGTCTCCATATTTCCCATGAGGATATATCTGTGACTCGTTTAATTTTCAACCCAGAAAATATAGAGAATCTTATCTCATTGCTGAGATAAAAACAACTCATAAAGAGAAATGAGCTAGGAAAGAATCAAAAGAAAGTAGTAGAATGAGGACAAAATAATCAGATAATATTGTCTGTCATCTAAAGTCTGTATTTGCAAGCTTTGCAAGCATTTGTGGGTATTTATGGTTTATCTGCAGTTTAGGTTAATAGAAAATTCCATGCTTATATAGGAATTAATCTTACAAAAATAAAAAATAGAAGATGATTTTTATTATATTGAATTTTCCAAATTTCCATGGGCTGAAATATAAATGCTTGAATTTTCAAGTTTAGTTGTTCCTCAACTTATATGTATGCCTGTCTACAAATCTACTGTGTGGCTTTCAAACTTAAGAGAAATGCTTCACTAGATACAGTACATGGCAAGTGATGTGGGATTCCCCTCTGTGTGCTGTGAATACGTTTTTATGCCATTGGTTAATAAAGAAGCTGTTTTGACTTATAGCAAGGCAGAATATAGCAACTTGGGAATTCCAAGCAAAGATAGAAGAGGAAAGAAGGTGGAGTCAGGGAGATGCCATGTAAATGCAGAAGGAGATAATAAAGCATAAACACCACTAGGACGAAAAAATAAGAGATAAAAGAGAAAATAAATACAGTCACAAATGAGAAATTAATATGATCTATTATCACTTGCCTGATAGTTGAGGATTCTGAAGAACTCTAGGAGATAAAAGGGGAGAAGACCCTAAAAAGGCTAACCAAAAACAAGAGGTCACAATGGAGTGATGTGGGATTCCCCTCTGTAGGCCATGAATATGTCTCATTTCCATAGGTTTAAAAAGAAGCTGCTTCATCCTGTGGCATGGCAGGATAGAGCTAGGCAGGAAAACTAAACTGAGTGCAGGGAGAAAGAAGATTAAGTCAAAGAGACACCATGTAGCTGACAAAGGAGAAGGATGCCAGAATCTACCAGTAAAGCCCAGCCTCATGGTAATAAACAGATTAATAGAAATGGGTTAATTTAAGATGTAAGAGCTAGCTAGCAATACACTTGAGCCATTGGCCAAACAGTGTTGTAATTAATATAATTTCTGTGTGATTATTCTGGTCTGGATGGCTTGGAAATGTAGGTGCGGTCTCCTTTAACAGGCAAGCTTCCTGGTTCCAAGGAACCTTGAAAATAATCTTTGCCTTTCCTTTAGAAGTCAGCTTTCCATACTCAGAGTTTCTCTATAGGACAGTGATAGCTATACAAAGTGGGTAAAATTCCTCATAATAAACTACAATCTTAGAATTGAAGGTATATGATCAGTTACTAACAGATCTCCTCCTTGACTGATGAGGCAAACAATACTCAGGGATTAATTACAGTTTGATCTTAGTATTACACATCCTGAGATACAGATATAATGAATATGATTCTAAGTCATTAAACATCAGACTGGTATCATATCAGCTGTCACATGACCATCTGTACTTCTAACATGTATTAGAAAAGGCTTTTAAAATGACAAGAAAAAAACATGTGCCTATCTCTAACTATTGCCAAACATGTGGTAAACATCCTTAGCTCATTCCCCCTAAATTATAAATACAGAATATTAATATTTTGTTGGAAATATTGGCAGCATGGACAGAGAGAGATATGAGCAGATATCAATAAAAAATAGTGGTCACATGAGTATGTTTCAGAAGTTACTCATATTAGAGAACAGATGATGTACTGGGAATTTACAAAGGATTCCATTTTATTTTTTCACATATGTAGATAAAGCAGAAAGATAGTACAAATAATATTTAAAATTGTAGAAAAAACATGCTATATTTTGACAGTCTCAGAAAGATTGTTAATTTTAACTGCAAGATACTGTACTAGTACAGGATATCTCATTTCTGAAGGTGGATGAAGAATTTAAAGTATGTGAAAATCATGGTTTGGGTTGTATCTATTAACACACAGAACACAGATTTTCATATATAAGTAGTAAGAAACCCTAATAATGCAATTAGTACAATGTCTTTTAAAGTAAGAGTATGTCTGTATGCTGTAACATTGTTTACTCTCAGGGACCATAACCAAAGGGATAAGCATCTCTACAAAGTCTTGAGGGTCAACTGCAATAAATAAGAACATGTTTAGAAATAAAACTTTATTACAGATGTCATAAAGAGTACTGTGCATTGATTGAAATAAATTGCATGTGGAAATAACCTATAACATGTTAGTAGACAATTTGCCTCTTTGTCAATAGAAAATTTACTCTGTAATTGTTATGCTGAAATTTTAGATTCAATTAGTGATAGAGACTTCCATAATGTTATTATATTCCATTTACCCAGATTCATTCAAACCCAATTATATTGTATAAGGTGAGGATTTGGTATTAGCCTCAGTATTTTGAAGTACAAGTGCACATATTATACAAAATTGAGATACACATGCCACATTTTATCTTTTCATTCAAAAAGGATTAGTATAAAGAAAAACCATATATATGTGTATATATGTACATATATATGTATGCATATATGTGCATGTATATGTGTATATGTATAAATACGTGTATATATGTGTGTCCACCATTAAGAACTGAATATATATTTTTCCTTTCAATAAGTAGGAATTACCCTTTCTAAAATACAATACTTACAATACAAGAGTTAAAAATACTAGGTAAAAAGTTGGAATGCAGTTCAGTGGTAAGAGTGTTTGTGGTAATTACCTAAACCTCTGGGTTTGAGCTCCAGCACAATTAAAATATAAATGCATATTCTAATGTATATACAACTTGAAGATCCTAAATTTTTCTAAATTTCCTTAGATTGTATTTCAAATACTTACAGAGTCTTTATAAGAACTAAAGTTGTTAAAGTAGAATAAAGAATGGTCTGTGATGGCCCACATGTTTTTGATGCCAGCTCTCTCTATAGAACATATAATCTAGAAACAGGGCAATATATCACACTTACCTGAGAAAAGTACTTTATTGATACTGGCAGAGTCGTCAAAAGTCTTGAAACTTTGTTCATTATGGGCAGAAAGAGCTTAACAAGCATCCCTGAAACATTGTGTCTCCTCTAACCGCTCTTCTTTCTGGGTTTATAGATTTAATGACTCATTTAATAAAAACAACCTAACTATCCAAGCATAGTTAAGCCATATATCACTTGAAGTCCCTTGACCACAGGGATGATGCAGACTGTCTTACAAATAGGAATGAATTTGACCATTTCTTGCAAACTGAGCCTCCTATGCTACAAAAGCTTGTTAAGGGATACATAATAAATTTATACCTTATCTTGGGGGTTTTCTAAACATTCTGTTCTTCAGTCTTACTATCCCAAGAAAACATTTTTTTGTTGTTTTTATTTTTTTGTGGTAAATCTGAAAATACAAGGTACAAGATTACTAAGTATTAACTAGGTTGGAAAAAGTGACTCACCTAAGAAAGAAAAAAATAAGAAATGAATTTGAGGAAGTTAATGGGAAAATGAACATATACAAGTGAGTAAATCATCTTAGGGGAGTAATACTGGTGGTAGTGGAGTGAAAAATAAAGGTTTGCACAAGTTTGTGCAATGACAAAATAACATTTTTTAAGATCAAAAAGAAGATATTTATTAAAAAGGGATCTACTCTCAAGAGGGACAATGAACCCCTTGAGTAAGTGTATTCTGGGGCCTCTGCTCACAGAGTTATTTGTTACAGTTGGTGTGGTTCTCTGTTTTATAATAATTTATATGTTCTCATTTCTCACTATATGTGCCCCTTCCCCTATTGTATCTTATTTTTTTCATGTGCATCCCCAATTATGAAAAGACATAAGATGGTAAATAGGGGAGTCTTCATTAAAGTTCACTTGAAGTACATATTTCACTTTGTGATATATGAACCCCTAACTAGTTTATATTGGCTTGGCTTTTCTCATCTTTCTACAGGATAAATTGTGAATATAAATTATAAACATTAACTGTCTAAGTTTGATTACTATTAGGCAATAAAATACTGAAAGCACTATTGTCTAAAGAGAGATGCACAGGTAGCTGGACGCGGGTGGGGCTTGGAGGGGGCTCGGGAAGTGGTCTGATGCATTTAAAGAGAAGTATGTGAGTGTTTAGAGCATAAAGATGAAGAAACCAATCTGCCAAGGAACTTATTAGAAGACAAGGGTGTGCATAACACAAATTGTACAGAGTCTCTGGTTACTAATGTGTGTAAGAGCCTCTGAGTGTGGCTACTTAGGAGTATCTATTAAAATTATGCATATTTAAGTGAGTTGGGACTCCAATTTCGCTAGTATCTTGTAGAGCTCTGGAAGTAACACTTAAAGATGGAATGTTCACCAGGACATGAATGGAACTCTCTTAAATGTGATAACTTCAAAAGCCTCTGTGTGGAAGAACAGAGGGGATCTCCACTCTCATGCCATTTCGTAGGTCGTAATTTTTTATAGAACTGATTAGGCTACGATGAGTTGGTACATTTTCAATAGGAGATATGGAGTAATTATGACATATTACAGACTTTGAATAACAGATGTTTGTTCCATAAAAGCAAGAAAAGCTCAACTGGCTTTTGTATCACTGGTGAAAGACTTAAAATGTTGGGTTAGAAACCTTGTTTCTGTCCACAGCTGTCTAGGTAACCCAGAAAGAACCAGGTAACATCTTTGGGCTTTAGCTGTTGTGTCTCACTATTAGACTACTCATTTTGACATCTGAAGGTCTGTTAGAGAATAAAATGAATTATTTTTCAAATTGTCTTGAAAAAAGCTAAGTGTTGTATAAATCTGAGTTATCAAACCTCAAGCAAAAAGTTGAAGCTGATGAAGGAGGCAGAGATGAGTATTGAATTTTCATGAGAACACTCTGAAATTTATACAACCAAAATTAAAAGTCGAAATTATTACAAAATATTCTCTCAGTGAAAACTCTAGAATGATTCTAAGTAAATTTTGTCAATCAGTCCAACAGAGAAACCTTGAGGAACATTTTACATGCAAACCTCAACGAGAGAGAACGATGAAATTTAGTATTCCGAGGGAATTCTGTGATGAAACAAAGATAGCCATAGCCTGGTAGGCACATGTGCAATAAATCATCAGGTAGACATGTGATGAGCTGGACTTTCTTCACTGAAGGCCAAAATCAAAGTACAAATGAAGTAAAAATAAGACTATAACCCTGACATATGAATATGAAAAAGGGTATATGTCAAGGAAAATCATAACAAAACCATCATTGCAGGAGCCAAATAAAACAGTGGGGAAAAGGCAATAGTAAGATAATTTTTTAGAAAGATTTTCTTTTTCAAAAAAATCAAAAAGTGAGAAAAATGTGTTTTCACAGACAAAATAACCCATGCAGGCACTGAGGCAGTGGCAATAATTTTTTTCCAGACGAGAGAATACTTCCTTTCTTTGCTCTTTCTCGTCTGATTCAATATCCTGGAACATCTAAAGACTTGTTTAATATTCAGCAGGGCTCCACTATTAATTTTCAGCCACAAAACCCTCGCCAAAGATCTTTGTCCATCATTATGAAAATGTTTTCTAGGCCAAATACTGGCTTCAAAGGCACTGTCAAAATATTGTTACAAGGCATGTAGTCTGTTAGAAATATTCCCTAATATAAGCATTTTAAGCTTTATTATTTTAGATCATATATCTTATAGAAAAAAATTCTGCTACAAAAATGTGGATCTAAAACTTCATATAGCAATAACACATAGACATAGCATGATTTTGTGGAATTTTTTTCGACTAATTTGTAAAACAAATTCCAGAAAAAGTTGGAATACTCTTAAGGAAAAGTTTTAATATAAACAGTTTCTGGATGAATGGGTGTGTAGATAGATGATTTCAAACATATTGGGATACATGGCAGGGTGAGTAAATGTTTGAATTGATAGATGAAAGGATGGATAAATTGGTTGGTTGAATCAATAGCTAGGTGCATGGATCGACATGTAAATTATACATTATATTATAATAATATCATATAACTATTTGCTTTTGGGTATGATTGAAGAAGTGCTGTGGAGAGAAAACGTTAACATGGTAGTTTGTTATGTTCTACACGATGACCTGTCTTACCTCCTGTACATTTTTCCTTTTGTATAAAGTGGGATTTGTTGGAATAGTATCAGAAGATCCCTGGAGTGCTAGACAGACCCTGGTTCAGAATGTTCCTTGAAGTTCAGTGCCAGAGCGCTTGTTGGGTGTCATCACAAATACCCTCAGTGCCTAAGGACTGCTTGACCACCCTAGTGTTCTCAGTGACTCTGTGCACATTGATTTCTCTCCAGCACCAGAACATGGAAGAGGACTAGTTTCTTGGAGTGAAATATTCCTTCACTTCAAATGAAGACCAATAGCAAATAACGTAAAATAAAAACAAATGCATTTGGTATTACCCAAAATGCCTTGTCACTACAAAGTGAAAAGAATTCCAAGGAAGATCCAGGTATTCGTAGATATCCTGGCGTAGGGGGTTATGCAGATTATGTGAAAGTTCATTTATTCTTTCTGCTCCTACATACAAGTATATTTTCCTGCAGAGAAAATAAAACTATAGAAAAATATTTCAGATATTAAAAGAAATAAAGAAATATATATAATAGTATGAGTAAAAATTGAACTCATATAGGAATATATGTTCAGCATATTTATTTCTCCAAAACTTTGTGACTCAATATATGGAAATTTATGCTCATTTCCACAATCTAGTGCCATAATTATATAATTAGCCTTTAGTGTCATTGAAATTTCATGAGGACATTGACAATGCAAAGACATTCCTTCAAAACCAGTTTTCGAAATATCCAACCAAGTCATAGAGGTAGTTAACTACGTAGAGAGGTGGAATGTTTTGGATCCATTCCCAAATCATCTTGGCCTACTTTTAGCCTCCTTAACAGTTATTCACTGTTCTCACCTCTGAGTTTGACCTAACACGTTTGTGACAATAATATGATATCTTTGGGGTATATTAACAGACTGCTACCTTCCAAGATTCAAAACCTAAAAAATCTTATCAAATAGTATCTCAAACTTACAGTAGATGTTTCCCCACTTTTCTATAAACTGACTGATAACCCCATCAGTGCATTTAAAATGGATTGTGATTAAAGCTTTCTGTTCTGTTGTAAATAAAATAACTTCATGAAACATTGAAATATGATGTTTGAACTAAGCCAAGCCTGTTTCCAAGCCACGCCTACTTACATCTCACTCTAGGATAAACCCTCTTGTAATCCATTAGAAATAAGAGCTGTGAGGTGTGTGGAGACTATGCACCTTTAAATCTGGTTTTAAGCTTCTGACATGTATAGCATGTAAACTTTGATTTTCTAGGTTGTAGTACATATAGCCATTGAGTTAATGTGCAACATATGGCAAGGAAAAATGGAAGACTATGGAATCCTTAATGACCGGTTATTGACTATATGATTTTCTGACCATTAATTCTTCTGAACATCATCCTTTTTACTCTATAAAATAGTAGCCAATAATATCTGTCCCTGAGATGTTTAGTCAGCAGCAATTAATGTCTCTATTAAAGTGCCTGGAAGACATTGTATAAAGCTTCAGATTTCAAGTGTTTGCCAGTTTTTCATGACACATTTTTTATGGCTATTCCAGAACACAAGCACAAAGCAGAAATTGATTTGTCCCATGCAAGGAACAATATGCTGAGACTCTTGAACAGAAAAAAGATTCTGTAAGTGTAGAAGCCAGAAAAAAATACGAGGATCCAAGAGCTACACAGTGTATTACTTTAGAGGAACAGATAAAGGTGTTTAGCTTAATTAACTCTTCATGAAATGGAAAACCACCAGAGAATTTTAAACACAGCAAGAATCTAATCTAACACACATTTAACAAGGCTTCTCTGGCTTCTATATGCAAATTAAATTCTTAGCTTAGCAAGTTAAGAAGCATATGAAGTTGTCCAAAAACTAGAGAAGAAGCTACAGGGGATAGGATGTACAAGCTGGAAGACAGGGCATGGAGGAGAAGAAAGAGGAAGAAGTATCAACAAAAACAAATTATATTCTAAATAGTAAAGGAACCTAATACATTGACTAAATCTGTCCATACATTAGATGCATTTGATTTTCAAGAACAAAGCACACAGGATTAATATATCATACTGGATAACTGAAAAACGATTTTGAAATCCTGGATTCCCGTGAACTGAGATGGAGGGATCTGAAAGTTTTATTATGGAGCAGAAAACAAAAAGTTCTTTTGAGAATATCAAACGATATTTATAATTAGAACATGCACACTGAGAATGAGAGAGAAAGAGACAAAGACAAAGAGAAAGAAACTTCACTAACTCTTTCGAGATCTCCACTACAATGCCAACTGTTTTTGTTTACTATAATTTGGAGTTTGGTGTTTCCTCAATGCTGCCAGTCGTGAACTTCAAACTTTGACTAAAGTGAAGCCCCCCCCACACCTTCCAAGAGTTGAGAGAACACCTTTCAGAACATGCACATCGATCTTTCACAGTCTAGGCAACAAGTCTTGCAAACTATTCTATCCCACAGCAGTTCCTTGATCCATTCTCGGGTCACATTGGCTTATTTCATTTAAGTCAATCACTTTGGTTATTATTTTTTCTTGATAGAGAGAAAAACAGATTCTCTGCTGAGATATCCCAAAGAGGGCTTTGCTGTGATGTCCACTGGGGCATGCAGGTAAGACCCTGAGCTCTGCCTCTGCAAAGCTACACAGTTACTGCCACCATGGTTGCCACCAGCAGGGTCTTTCCACGTAAGGTAATAATGCACTGCTTCCTGGGTAGCCACAGGACTAAAGGAGCTCTGTGGCCGCCTACTGACTCTGAAGTCTTTGCCTTTCAACTCCATAAATATTAAGCTAAAGTCTGTAAATAAATACTAGCCTGTGATAGATTTAACCATTTGATGATTTTAATTATTTAAACTATTACATAAATTGGTTGGCATCTGCCAAGGAAGAGTATCAAGAAACACCACCTTAAAAAAAACTCGATGTATTTATTGGGGGCTGTGGACCATGCCCATGTTCCCAGTGGCTGGGAGATGTGGGAATAACAACTTGAAAAACAAACAAACAAAACCATGTACAAAACTATCAGTTCTTCTGCATGGTCTTATACTTAATTTACTTCTAGTAGTTCTTATGATTGATATCACAAAGTCTTTATACTTAATGGTCATCTGACTGATATTGTGGAGAAAATTACTGATCATCGTGCATCCCCATAACTGTGCAAAGTCATGGAAAATGTTAGAAAATTAGGTCATCAGAATTTGTCTCCATGTTTAACATTTAAAGAGAAAAATTTAACCTAAATATTTTGAGATAAGATAAATTATCCAATTACTCTTAGTCAAATTAGGCAATTTTACAACATCTGTCATTTGTTTATGTTTTGCATATCATACTGTGAAAGTGCTGAGCATTAAACAGTAGCAACATATAGTGAAAAAACCAACAATAAAACTAGATTTTTAAAAAAACTAAAAGATGTATAATTTTACCAGATGAAAGCACAAACAGCTCAGGGAAAACGAAAGTGATATCTTCTCATTGATGACTGACTTTTTATGCCTGAGTAAGTGAGGAGACGAGAGACTTAATATAAAGAATCCTGTTGTGCAACTGAAAGTTAATGACATTTACAAAGAAGACATCAATGTGATTGAAATTGGAAGGAATAAAAGTGATATTTTAAGGGGAAAAAGACTAATAAAATTCGAGCTGCCTAAAGCAGAGCTATTACTTTCTGTTCACGTAAGAACAGAACCAGGATGCAAAGGGTAAGGTAAAAAGGTTGTCTTAGGTGTAGCCATCACATTAGTGCCGCTGTGTAGCCTTTTTCTTCCCACAGTAACTCTGTAAGGGTAATTAGGGACTTGAAGGATGATCTTTAAGGCAAAGATGACATCATCTTTTTGCAATATTAAAGCTGTGCCGGTGGCCAAGTCCTTTAATAACAACTCATCTTTCTTTTTAAATTGTCAACAAGAATCAAAGCTATGAAGTAAAACCAAAAATAGAAATAATGTTTTTTAGCATTCAATTATCCACTGCTTGTCCAATCTCACATACAGCCTTAAAAATCTTAACGATTTTTAACTGAACATCATTAACTATGAGTACTGGATGACTCCCAGAATTAACATATAACATTTCAGATTGAAAGACCATATATACGTGGTTAAGCAATGAGTCAGAAAGCAGTCAATTTCTTTTAATTTATTTATTTTTCCATTAAAAAATTTACACTTCCTCCCTTCTTCTCATTCCCTTCAGGCTCCTCAACTCACCCTCCCCCCCCCCTTGAGAGAGGGCAGGGAACCCTGCCCTGTGGGAGGTCCAAGGCCCTTCCCCCCTACATCCAGGCCTAGGAAACTGTGCATCCAAATAGACTAGGGTCCCAAAAAGCCAGTACATGCAGAAAAACAAGACCCAGTGCCCTTATCAATGGCTTCTCAGTCAGCTCCCATTGTCAACATATGGCTTACTATGTATTTCTCTAATTTGGTAGATAGGATATATCCAAATTATTTTTAAGTTAATATAGAAGAAAAATACATTTTTGTTTGTTAGTGACTTTATCAATGTATAAATGAAAAACAATACACATTATATATATGGATATATAGATATATAGTATATATAAAAGGATATATAATTGTTTTATGTATAAATACATAAAATGTATATTTTTGTAAAAGTTCTTTTCTAAAGTCTTTACAGTCTCCCACATATTAATTTACACAGATAATTGAAGCTGAAAATAAATATAATTTACTGCTTTCCAAACAAAGATTTTTCAGGTTGAGCTAAAGGTTAAATGAAATATTAAATGATGGCTCAGATTGTATCCACAACAAACTATTTTCCATTTAATTTGTTTCTGCTTTCCACATTTAGCTTCATTCTCAGTCTTGAATTTCTTATTATGTCTTCTTACTAAATAAAGTTGTAACTGATTCATGGATCCTGGGTGGGATGAAACAGCATTTGAACCACGTAGAGAATAACTAAGGAACATAGCCACAACGAGAGAATTTTCACTTCAATAAATTCCTCATTGATCTTGGGAGGTGACTGTCTACAGGTGGCAGCTTCAGGTTAAAATTTGAGAAACAAACACTGCAGGGAGGGTATTAATCATTATGGAACTAAGTCATTGAAAGGATAAAATGCCCAAACAGTTGTCAAATTAGGGATTGGGGTGAATGCAGTAGAACGTATGTGGGGCTGCTGGAATAACTCTCATATCTTATTATTGCAATTGGAGTTACCTTATTCAATTTAAAGAACAATAATGCAGCAAGCTCCATCACAGAATCATATCAACACTATGTAGATCAGGCATAAACCTGTATATGTACTGTAGTACCCTACAAACCTGCAACACAGGATTGCTCTCTTAAAGACAGTGAGTCAGCCAGCAAATAACCTCAGATGGACTGTAGCAGTAAATGTCTAAAAATACTCACTGCCTATTTGCAGTTGGGCCAAAAATAGAGGATAAAATGCGTGTAGTCAGGACTTTCAATTACTTTTAGTTTTGCATGTATATAGTTGTATATGAGAATATGTAGTGTGTGTGTGTGTGTGTGTGCGTGTGTGTGTGTGCGCGCGCGCGGTCGCGCACAAATGTCTGTGGAATCATAAAGAGGAGACACCAAAATTCCTGGAGCTGGAGTTATATGGTTTGTGAGCAGTTCTACAAGGTTGATGGAAACATAATTTTAGACCTGTTCTATCTCTCCAGTCCCCTATCAGGAAGCAGAAAAAGTACTGTTTAATTATGAAGTAGAGTATTTGCTTTTATTTTAAGAAAATTGGACAAGCCTTCTTCTGAGGAGTGCATAGGGGGTGGATTGGGTGCAAGGTAGGGGGAGTGGGAGGTGAAAAGCAAGAGGTAACTGGGTTTGGTATGTAAAATGAGAAAAGACTGCTTTTAAAAAACAAATAAGTAAAAATAAAAAAATGCCATAAAAATATTCTTTTAAAAATTTTAGAGAAAAATAGGAAGGATGATGTCTATCATTTTTAAGGCATATTTTGTTGAAAGCGCTAAGAAGTGTATTGCTTTAGGAAAACCTTTTGCTGATAATATAGTTTTAAACAAATTAAAATATTTTAAAGTTGTAGTAAATATTCCTCTTTTTAAATATATCTGAATGTTTTGACAGAACTAAAACATTGTGAGAGAAACTACCATATGCATAACAATGACTTAAAATCATTAATAGAATATTGTAATAGCTGTGGGACACAATCAATTATCAACTACAAATTAAACTACTAAGTGGATTTTTTTAGCGATACATTTCTTTTAGGTTTGTTCGTTGTACCAATCTATTATATTTTGACTTCCCATAATATAAAGTCTATTTTTCAAACTCATGCAAGGTACTTACTGATTTATCTCCAAAGTTATAAGGAAATTACTTGATACATATATATTTGTATTTTTCGAGACAGGGTTTCTCTGTAGCTTTTGGTTCCTGTCCTGGAACTAGTTCTTGTAGAGAAGGCTTTTAGCCTTATTTCAGAAATTAGTAAAAGAAAGACATTAACATCAAAGAAATAGAATTTGTGGGTAGTTAATAAATTATCAGTTGGTTTTGATGTATTCTCAGAATCTCACAGTAGATGTAGGAGGATTGGGAGTTCAAATTCATTTTCAAATACACCGTGGGTTTAGGGCCTGTTTGGGCTACATGAGACCATGTACTCATTACATGAGAGAGAGAAAGAGAGAGAGAGAGAGAGAGAGAGAGAGAGAGAGAGAGAGAGAGAGAGAGAAGAGGGAAGGATGAATATGAAAACAAGGATTGAAACCAACTTAGCAACTTTCAGGTTGGTATAGTTGCATAAACCTTGACAAATATCATTTTTGAATATGCTATTTAATGCCCTGAATTCCAATTTAAAATGTCAACAACTGGCCTATAATATATCATCATAAGGATAGTGAATCTTGATTACAATTCTTCGGAATTGTCAACAGTCTTTTGAGTTTTTTCATCCAAGTCATACAGAAACTAATGACAGAGAGGTAAGTCTTACAAAAGGTCTGTTTCTTTTGGAAATACAGCCTGTTATATTACATTGTATTGTATTGTATTACATTATATTATATATTATACAGCATCACTCTGGAAAGCTATTAATTCTGAAATTTGTAATTATAAGGGATTTGCAAAACTCAGTCTTTCTAATAACTTCTGAAGCATATTGACTATAAACACATTTTCTTCTTATTTTACTTACCTGAAAGTGTTTATTTGAGATCATTCAATATTTAACTACTAGGTTTTTTAACTAAATTTCCATAGGGAAAACAAAATATGACTCAAAGGACCTAATTAGATACAAGCTCTTTCAATAGCTTCACCTGCCTATGTAAAGAAAGCCTAATTTCCCTAGGGCTAAACTTACATATAATAGAACAGATTTTGGTGCATTCATCAATGTGAAATTCTCAATTTACAACTCTGTCACTCTAGGTTGGGGCGATGGTTGAACAGTTAGGAGCACACGCTGTTCTTGCACAGGACCTAAGTTTGCTTCACAGCAACTGTCAGGAAGCTCACAGCTGCTTGTCACTCCAGCTCCAGGGCATCTGGTTCCCTTTCAGGATTCCACCAGCACCTGTGTTCACATATGCAATATCAACCCTCACACAAATAATTATAAATAAGTAAATCTTTAAAATACTGTTATATAAAAATATAGAAATAAGTTGTGGTATAATAAGCTTTCAGAAAACCAGCCCAGAATCTCTTCTCCAATCAAGGTTGATGGTAAATATAATACCATAAGGAAAGCAAAAGTTCAGGAAGTAGGTAGACTAAAATTTTCAAAGAAATAAAAATAGCAAGTGAGATAAATGGACACACAGGTTAGAGAGAGACACTAATAGATACACTATAACTTGCTGAGATCAAAATGTGCCAAGTAGTGTCCATTTTGTAATTTGTATTGCTGCTGAAGACTCGATTTTCCTTTTGATCCAAATTTTTATTCTATAAGTTAGTGATAGGTCCTCACCTCAAGTAGGTTTAGAAATGAAAGCCGGTATGCAAACCAACTCCTCTGATTCTGAACCACATATTTTTATTGCTTTGAGATCTATCAGCTCCCTTTCTATCCTTTAGAATTTTTTTAAACCAAAATTAACGAATAAATTGTCACTCAAGGAAAATATTTATAGGCTAATTAATGTTCATTGCAATATATTTCTAGGCAACCAATTAAATGCTACATAAAATCAAGCAGAGAGTGCTGAGCTCTTGGAACTCAGCATCCTCTCCCCTGGACAGCAGCCACAGCTGGTATCCGCAGTGAAATCCCCAGTTCCTGAGCAATTAGATTACATAAATTATCTATGCACGTGCCAGAGAGTCTGTAAAATGTGCGTTTTAATGAGGCATATAAGGCGTGCACACTATCATAGTGAGCATTAGCAGGGTAACTCATATTTAAACACCGTGCTTTTGATTTTTTAATCAGGAAAGCTCTTGTCTTTAGTTCATATAGTCATTTTTCTGCCTGTCTCTGCTTGCTGAGAATTTTCATGATCTCTTCCATGAGCTGTTAAAGTAAAACCTCATTTCATTTAGTGTTTTTTTTTTTTTCATCTGTGGTCTCGTTACCAACTACATCACAATGATTCAGTGTTCTTGTTGATAATGCTGCTTTGTCAACCTCAAGGAGACACTGAATGTTATTCTCAGGGAGGTGAGTTTTAAAAAAAAATAAATATTTTTAAACAAACCCCTGATGTGTGTTCTATGTAGAATCAGGATTCTTTCAATGTGCTATAGCGAGACAGACAATGAACCAAGAATTCTAAGACCTTTGCATGTCTGAGCAAGGTGATTGCTTAAATGTAAGCAGGGTGAGTCATGTGGCCACACCAAGCAGCACTTCTTAGACATGAAAAATTAAATGCCCACAGTGGACAACTAGAAGCCATACATGTGTGACTGTCAATTTGAGTGTATTTTTCATTTAGAAGGAAGTCTGGGTGAAATAGAAGTTTGTTTTGCATGGAAGTGTTTAATTGTCCCAGTCGGTGAATATATTCTACATAAGCATTTGAGATTGTTCCACACTAATGAAAGATGAAGAAGTCAGCGAGCAATGTTTATCCTCACGCTGTCCATTGTGTGTTCTGTGTTCACTTGAATAGCCCACACACTCATCGGAAGCAAGAGGGGAAAAACTGTCTTTTAAAGTCAGCATCACATCTTTTAGAATGGAGTTTTGGGAGAAATGGAGGAGAGAAGAGAAAAGGGAAAAGGTTGTTTTAGAAGCTGAAGGCACTTTAAAACACCATTGTTTTTGGTGTGGATCACTTGATATTGGATAACCAACAGGTGTGACCTTCTACGGGAAAGACTTTTTACTGCCCTCGCATCCCTTAGCTGCCTACAGTTCTTTGTAAAGGGTTAAACAATAGGATTGGTAGTATACACACCATGAAATCCTTGGGCATATTTTAAACTTTAAAATTGCTTTGTTTGTATAGATCATTAATACATATATCTTAGGGCTTAGTTTTATTAAGAGCTAATTACTTTCTCTTGACTCCTCTGGGAAAGACCCCTCTCTCACACACACACACACATATACAGACATACACACATGCAAGCACACACTCACACATTTATACATTGTACTCTGAAAAGTATATAATGCATGATTGCATACATAGTGGCAAGGGTGATGACTCAGATGCTAGAAAGGAGCCTAGTCATAATGACTAGTTCTTAGGAAGAATATAATTAAGCCTAGTGGCCCCAGCAAGGTTCTGCAGAAGTGGTCTCTCCTACTGGCAATGCTTTGCTGTTGTTATTTTGTGAAGAACATAGTAGAGTTTCTGCAATATTAACATTACACCTTGGCCATTTAGAGACCAACGTGAATTCGGAAAAAAAAATCAGAAATAGAAAAGCCAAGTTATCCAAATGGAAAGTCCAAGGAAACATGTATGGGTGAATATCTCTGGGCTTGTGATGACCAGAGAGATTTATGTCTAACTAGGAAATTTTAAATTTGCAATTAACCAAGAATTTCATGGAACATATGTTAACAATTAGACTTGTAACCTTACTCAGACCCAGAAATTTTATATCAATGCATTTGCTTGCCAAACTAAAACTAATAAACCATTTCTTTAATTTCTCACCTTCTTTATAATAACTGTGTAAAAAAGATACTTTCCAAACATATGAAGTGATTTGAGGATTGAGGCATTACTACTCTGAGCATGATGCTTCAACTCACTCAGACTTAGAATGCATACACACTAAAATGCATCAAAAATAAATGTGTATTAGGAATCTGTAAGAAAAATGACTTAAACTTGTAAAATATACATGTACACCCACTACATTTCCATTAGTGTATAAAAATGAGAGTTGAAGGCTGTTCAGCTTTAAGGAGTCTCAAGCAGAAGATTCCTCCTTATTGAATACTCATCATTATTGCAATAGATTATATCCTAAGATACTTTTATCAGGCTGATTTCTAAATGTAGAACCTTACGTTAGGTTGTGCTGAAGAAAGAAAAGAAGAAGCAAGACTGATGTGGGATTCCCCTCTCTAAGCTGTGAATATCATTCGTCAATAAAGAAACTGTTTTGGACCTGCACAGGGAATAGATGTAGGCCAGGAAAACTAAACTGAGTGCTGGGAGAAAGAAGGCAGAGTCAGAGAGAAGCCATGAAGCTGCTGCCGGAGACAGATGTGCTGAAACTTTACTGGTAGGCCATGACCTTGTGGTGATGCACAGATTAATTGAGATGGGTTATGTTAAGATATAAAAGTTAGTCAATAAGAAGTTAAAGTTAATGGGCCAAGTTTCTGTGTGATTATTTTGGGGCTGAGCTGATGAGCAGCCAGCAACCAACAAGTGGCCTCCTCCAACATAAGACTTGGGCCAATAACATCTAGGAGCACAAACTGTAAAATAATTTAACCTCAGCTGCAGTAGAATCATAACTCAGAGTCATATTAAATGATTTGGCATAAAACATCTAAATAATCAGTTCATGTTCAACTTTTAATAAAATCTCCAGCATAATCTACATAAATACCCAATGTATACATGTTATTTCCAGCATTCACAACAATAGGACATATATATATATATATATATATATATATGATGCCCACGTTATTATTCCTCAAGAGCTGTTATATAGCAAACAAGAAGAGGGCTGGGAGGCAGGATGCTAGAATTCTGGTCTGGAGATATCCCTAGCTGATAAGTAAATACTGAGGGTCTGTGATTGTTAACTAACAAAGGAAATGCTAATTGCTTCTAAATCTGTGGCTTGCAAGTCTCACTAGGTTAATTTCCTAGGTCCAGAACTTGCCCTGCAAAGATGGATATTTTACTTGACTTGTGAATTTAGGATAAACAAAATACAGGTCTCAAAATACAGGTCTTTGCTTCTGGCACAGAAGTTGTAGAGTACTAAGTTCCTTAAAAAACTAGATGAGAGCTTTAAACCCACATCCACACTTCTGACAATGCTGCACATTGGGCCAAATAATCAATCCATTTGCCAGCAGAGACATCTGTGAGCAACATATCTGATCATTCCCTATGCAGGCAAAATAATACTGCCACAAGCGCCACCCACCAGTACTTCAGTGCCATGTTTAACAATTCAGTAACAGATAAGAGGGGGGTGACCCAAAATCTTTTATTAAGAAAACTCAAGGTAAAAGAATGAGAATATTGTTCTAAATTGAAATAGGATTTGGTATGTCTGTGTTCTTTGTAAACATTATCAACAAGAAATCTCAGTGAGAGAAAAGCAAAATAATCCAATGATTATTTATTCATTAATTAAGGCCAATTTTCACACTCTCTGTTCCTTTTCCCATTGGATGGCTATGAGAATCATGTATGGACTCCACAGCATCATTGAACATCTCCTTTCCCTGTGGAAAATGGCTCTGTGGAAGTGCTCCACAGCAAAAGAAACACAGCCTGTTCTCAATATTTTGCTTGTTTTCTGAAGTGTATATATTTTAACTCTCTATTTTACTACCAAACACACTACCCATGGGTTTGGAGAGCATCTCTGCCTTCGCATTCTGCAGAAAATTGTGTCTCACCAATAAACGAACTGTTTAGCAAATGAAATGAGTCAATGGCCAACAGGCATGAAATTTGTTGTGTTACACTTGCAATCCATCATCTAAAGCAGTTGACCTGATATGATGTCAGAATGAACTTCTGAATGAACTTTGTATCTCACCAGCTAAGGAAGCCCATTGTACACCAAGAATAGATTTTCTAGGATGTAGTATATGCATGCATTCAGCAAGAACTGTGCGATGCTATTCCTCACATGGTCAATATCTATGGATTTAGGTATTTCAGGATATAAGCACAATAAAAATGGTCTTTCCCTCTATTTGAACTAGAAAACACTTCACTTAATGGTGTGTGCTGATCAAGAAACTTTAGTTCCCAAGGGAATAATGCCTTCATCAAGAAACACAGCAAGAGCTGTGTTAATCTATATGTCAAGATGAGTATCTGGACCTCATTGGTGATAAACCAATAGACAAGAGAAGATTGTTAAAGTTATCTGCAGTTATTAAAGAGTACCCTGTCTGAGGTTAGTTAGAAACTCTGAAATAAATGGAAATTCAGTTGCTGTTACATAGTAAATAGTAAAACTGGCATAGATTCTTTTTGTACAGTATTTAGAATGTTAAACCATCATAAAAATTAATGGAAAGTTATAATATAAACATACAGGTACACTGTAGTTTGACCCAAAATTTTTATTCATGAATGTTCAAGTCATACACCAAACAGAACCACAAATGCTGGCTATGTGCTAAAATAAATTTGAATAGATTTTGAAGATATATATTATATGTATATATATGCCTTAGATGGTATAGGCAGTCTTCACAAAGATAATGACCTGAATCTGGTCCCCAGGGCTCACAATTTGTCTTTTGATCTTCACATGTTCACCCCATTATACAAGCAGAAATTAAAAGAGAAACATAAAATAAAATACATACTTACATGTTTCTAATGACCATTTTTTTTAACCTTTCAAATATCCTACTCTATTAAAGATTTCTCTCATTCCTAATCCATGCCATGTTTTCTATGCTGTTCAATAGAGAGAGAGCTAATTCCTTTGTTAGGGATGCAAGTACAGACAGACAAAGAACATAGAGGCATACCTGACATCAGGAAACAGAGAGGCTACAGTCTAGTAACCACAGAGTATAGACGGATGGAAGACATGATGACAGAAATAGAGAATTCAGAATTTAACATTGCTCCTGATGAAACTACTCCACTAGAAAGTGCTTTTCTTTCTTTTTTTAATTTCACAGCAATACAGTTTGGGGTCCTCTAAGGTTATGTTTGTTTGTGTGTGTTTTAATTAATTAATTAATGTTTGTTTGTGTGTGTTTTAATTAATTAATTAATGTTTGTGTGTGTTTTAATTTATTAATTTTTTAAAAACACAATCTTTTCTCATTTTATATACAAATCCCAGTTCCCACTCCCTCTGCTCCTCCTCCTGATCCCTCCATTTTCCACCGGCCCCACCCACATCCACTCTTCAGAGAGGATAAGGCTTTGCACAGGGAAGTCAACAAAGTCTAACACACCATTTTGAGGCAGGACCAAGGCCCTCCATACTATACCTAGGCTGAGCAAGCTAATTATCCCTCCAAAGAGAATGGGCTCCAAAAAGTCAGTACAGGAACTAGGAATAAATCCAGGTCTCACTGCCAGTGTTCCCACAGACTTCCCAGCGATACAACTGTTTGGTCCTATGCAGGTTCCCCGTTGTCAGTCCTGATTCAATGAGTTTCCCTTCGCTCAGGTAAGCTGATTCAGTGGGTAGCCCCAACAAGGTCTTGACCCCTTTGCTCATTTCTCCTCCCTCTCTTTAACTAGACTTTGAGAGCTCAAACCAGTGCTAGCTGTGAATCTCTCTGCATCTGCTTCCATCAGTTGCTGGATGAAGGTTCTATGATGACGATCTGATTACATGGGAAGGACAGTTTGTGCACCCTATCCACTATTGCTTAGGGTCTTAGTTGAGGTCATCCTTGTGGATTCCTGGGAATCTTTTTAGTGTCAGATTTCTTACTAGCCCCATAATGGCTCCCTCAGTCAAGATTTCTGTTTTCCCAAGGGATATCTAAATTGTTTCCAGGTTCTGGCTATTACAAATAATGCTGCTAAGTAACGAGCACAGTTGAGCAATGTCAGTGTAGTATGACTGAGCATCCTTTGGGTATATGTCAAGAGAGGTATTGCTGAGTTTTGAGATATTTTGATTTCCACTTTTCTGAGAAACTACCATATTGATTTCCAAAGTGGCTGCGAAAGTTTCACTCTCACCAACAATGCAGGAGTGTTCCCCTTACTCTGCATTCTCTCTAGCATAAGCTATCATTGGTGGCTTTGATCTTAGCCATTCTGACTAATGTGAGATGGTATCTCAGTATTGTTTTGATTTGCATTTCCCTGATGTCTAAGGATATTGAGCAATTAGTCCCTTAAGTGTCTTTCAGTCATTTGAGATTCTTCTGTTGATAATTCTCTGTTTAGATCTGCACCCCATTTTTTTAATTGGTTTATTTGTTAGTTGATGTCTAATTTCTTGAGTTCTCTATATACTTTAGAGATCAGTCCTCTGTCTCATGTGGTGTTGGTGAAGATCTTTTCCTATTGTGTAGGCTGCTGTTTTGTCTTATTGACTGTGTCTTGAGGTAATCTTTAATGTATTAACCGACACAGTCCCCATGTAATGTTTCCAAGTTTTCTTGCCCCTTCTCCTGAGGATCACTATGTGTAGCATATTGTAATTATAATTGTAATCAAACAATTATGTTTGCAAGCAACACAAAATTCAGAGAGGATGAGAATTGTCTTCACTTTCCTTCCTTTAAAGAGAAAAGATGAAGAGGTAAGATGTTACCCTAAGAGTATTTCCTTCAGGTATGAGGTTGAGACATCACAGAATTAACAAAATGTGGAGAAATGTTTAAACGCTTTGGGGAAAAATCCTGATTTAAAAAAAAAGCAACTCATTTATGGGTGAGGAAATGAGGAAAGTACTCATCTGTGTGACTCTTCTCTTTTTTATTGAAAAAAAGGGAAAAAAAGTTTCCCCCTCCTCCCACCCTTCTGCCCCTCCCCCCACTCCTCTCCCCCTCCCTCTCCAGTCCAAAGAGCAGTCAGGGTTCCCTGCCCTGTGGAAAGTCCAAGGTCCTCCCCCCTCCGTCCATATCTAGGAAGGTGAACATCCAAACTGGCTAGGCTCCCACAAAGCCAGAACATGAAGTAGGATCAAAACCCCGTGCCATTGTGTAACTCTTCTTACAGATCCTCCACTGTTGTAGAATGAGACCTAGGAACTTCAGGAAAATGGAGACTGGCCCTGTAGCAATCACTGTGTCTGGGCCTTTATCCCAACAAGTGCTATAACCTAGGTCTCCTGAGCTATCCTGAACTCAACATCTACCTTCTGTGTCTCAGTCTGTAAGAAGGAATAAAGTGCTTTGTCAGAGAGAAATGTGTTCATTTCAGAGACATAAACCAATATAGGGAAGATAGGATAGGAAAGCTGGAGAAAACAGAGTAAGTGATGTGTGGATATTCTGAGTTACAAACCTTAGAAGAGAAGAGATGGTTTTGACAAAAAGTTAATGAGGCATAGTGGGCACCTGAGTTAGAATCACTGTGGGTGGCACAGCTAAGTGAGACAGTTTGAGATGAAAAGGCTGTCCATAAGGAAAACCAACAATATGAGCAGGAGAGAAGACATGTTAAGTTGGTTTTGTTCTATATAAATTAATATTTAATATTCTATATAAATATTTAATAGAGTTCTAGCCATATTGCTTGAATTATTTAAAAAAGAAGTGAAATAAATGTGAGGGTTACACATTTCAAAAATGGTAACATAAGCCAGTGAAATGCCAGGCAATCGTGTGATGAAAAGGGCTGCAATCACTGAGTATCATGGAGAAAGAGAGGAAGCAGAATAGGAACTAATTATTAATGGCTAACTTGCACAATAAGCCTGCATTCATACCCACCCAGAATTTATGAATAATTTGCAAACTAAAGAAGAAACCAATGAGAATGAGTGTTGTGATATTTCTAGGACAATTCAGAGAAATGTTTCAAATTATTTTTATTAGTTGCTGTCTCACTGGTTTTTTAATGTGTGCCATAAAGAAAACCATGGCAAGATTATATTCAGTATTTTTGTTTATGTCTCCTGATGATATTACTTGGAAATCTTTGATTAAAACCAGTAATCAAAGGCACCACTAATGGACTAGGCGTTTAGATGATTGTGGGCTTATTATAATAGAGCTATATTTTTAAACTGATAACGTTGTATATATGAATTCCCCTGAAGAGGCATACAGAAATAAGATCTTTAACATTTTAGCATAGTACAATGCATCGTCCATAAGTAAATGTTAAATGCAATACTTTAAAATCATAATTATGAGACATTTAGAAAATGCATTTTATTTTAACTGTTTTAACTTAAAAATATCTGAAACCTTTATAGAATTCGAGTATAAAGCAGTTTCAGTCAATAATGCCCACTCAAAGTGGAATTACTTGCTGAAGGAGCTAAATTTAGCAATTTAGCAATTTATGCAGAGGCTTTAGGTCTGTGCTGCCCTAAGTGGCATTTCTCTTACTGTATTTTAATTCACATTTACTTAAATCCTGAGTAAGATTTAAATCAGAAACTATCTGTCTGTTAAACACAAGTCTTGTGAGTTTTGAGAAACATTAATCCAAGAATCCTTCCTTGGTGTTTTGGTTTCGGTGAATCTTTACATAACTTTAATCTGCTACTTATTTTCAGTCATATTCTGTCAGCAATATGGGAAAGACTGAAGTCCCGTGTTATCAGCTTTCTTCATTATGATAAAATAGACTACGATTATTGAGTATTGAGGAGAAGTAGGAAGTAGAATGGGAACTGATTATTAATAACCAGTTTCCAAAATAAGCCTTCCTGCTACCCTCACATGAGATTTATCAATAACTTGTTTCCGTCATGTCAACTTGAAAAACTAAACTACTACAGTTCTTTCAGAACCTTTCCTCAGATGTTCTACAATGAATTCGATGATAGATGTTATTGTTAGAGGGGTTGACTTTTTATTTACATGTCTGTTTTATTTTAAGGCTTTATTTATTTATTTGAGTAGGCATATTTTATTAACCTTTTATCACTGAAATATATTTTCTGGGGAACAATTGCTATGTGCTGGAGGGAAGTTTTTACTTTGACTCACTATCTCACAGGGTTCAAAACATCATTCTTTCATCCTTTTTGTTCTGAGTGATAAACAAAGCTCTTGATCATATAGCTAGGAAGCAAAGAGCAGGGAACAAAATACATCCTTTCTAGTCCACACTCTGCTTCCTCCAAGTAGATCGTACTTCCTAGTTTCCAAACCCATCATACTCTGGATGGGGCAGTATCTGCCACACAATGAGAACTGAAGTTATGGACATTATTTATGGACACTCAATTATCCAGAAAGGCTTGGGCCTGTTTTCTGTATAGTGTAACCTCACTTTCCACACGGTCCAGTTCTCATTTGTGATCCTCACGTGCACCCCAGACACTCATCTGAGTGAGGAAGGCAGGAAGGAACACATATTTAGTTTTTTGCTTTTTGTTTTTTTTTTTTAATCCTATCAATGATTCCCACTTGCAAACTTTCAAATCACCTACTATTTCCTTTCTCTGGTACCCAGCCAGCCAGCGCATAGTATGTCTTAGGCCGAGACTTATATTGCCAAAATATAGATGATCTTGCTCTCCTAGCCCAATACCAACCCACACAATTTGAGGCCTGCACCATAAAGGACTTAATATTTAATATTAAAATTAATATTTTAATATTCTGAAAACTTCCATTGAAATATATATTAAAGAATGCTTTTTAAGAAACCAGACAAAAACCAGGGTGTTTCTGTGACTGTGGTTGTTGTTCCCACCCAGGTGAATGTGGAATGGAGCCAGATGCTCACATAGTTGGGCATCTTTCCACAAGGTTTCCACCTCAGAACTCAGACCAGTTCAGGACTTAACATGCAAAGCTAACCAAGGATTGAATATTATGGGTATATTATTGAACAAATGGGAGGACCCAGAGAACATTGCATATGTGAACTGACCCGACATCTAGGACTGGATGTAACATTTTAAGAAAAGAAAGGTTTTTTTTTCCCCAGCTTCATTTATGATTTATCTAGAATCCCTTTAGCCAAATTATATCAAATTTATGGAAATACCTATATATATACACTTGTATATTCTTATCAGCTACAAAGATACTGAAAATTCTGCCAAGAAACTATTCTCCCAATATGTTGGCATACACTAATCTGATTCACATGAGTTTCTACACACACATGCATGTAGGCACACGCACACAAACATATAATGAAGAAAAAAAGGAAAAGCCACAAAATTAATAACATTATTTCAAGTAGAATCCTTTTATTTAGCACTTTGATATTTATGCGTATTCATGCAATTATGCTATTTCAAATAAATGAACAAAACCAATAATATTAGATCAAAGAGCAAGGTCTAGTTTTCAGGACTTTTTTAGTTTTAATTTTACTTTTCACAATGCTGTGTGTATGTGTGTTTTGCCTTCATCTGTAGCTGTGCAACACCCTCTGTATGCCTAGTGTCTGTGAAGGAAAAAAAGGTGTGAGATCATCTGTAACTGGAGTGAGCCACCTGCGGGTGCTAGGAATCGAACCTGTGTATTCTGGAAGAAAAGCCAGTGCTCTTAAACTTTTGAGTCCTCTCTCTAGCCCTTTTCAAGAGAATATTTTTAAAGTTTAACTTTAAACAATGGATAATTTTAGTTTAGTTAGACTTTCTCAAACACGATGTCTTAGTTACCCTTTTATTGCTGGGAAGCAACACCATGGTTAACATATCTCTTACAAAAGAAGACATTTAACTGGGACCTCCTGATAATTTTAGAGGGTTAGTCTGTGGTCTTCAGGACAAGGAGCAGATATGCATGGTACTGGAGCAGTAGCTGAGAGTTTTATATCCTGATTCCCACCCTGGGCCTATCATGGGCTTCTGAAATCTTGAATCCCACCCCAGTGACACACTTCTTCTAACAAGGCCACACCTATTCCAACAAGGCCACAACTCCTAATCTTCCCTATACAATTCCATAACTGGAGACCAAGCATTCAAGTATATGAGCCTATAGGTGCAATCCTCATTCAAACCGCTGTAGTGATTTAATAGTATATATTTAAAATTAATTTATCTGTATATTACGTTTCTGGTAAAATTCCTAGAGTGGCCAATTAGCTGTGTTAGTTTATATTTAGCAACCAGGCATGGTGGTGTGTGCCTGTAATCTCATCGCCCGAGAAATGGCAGAAGGTGACTCAAGTTCTTGACTACAGAGCAAACTAGCTTGAGCTACATGAATCCGTGTCTCTAATCAATGATGGTGATCATAATAACATATTTAAAGAGAAGAAACAATCTTGATCAGGTATCAACATCAATGTAGTTGAAAAATTGTTTTAGGTTGTAGTACAATAATTAGCATAGCTATATTTTTATACATTTCAGCTTTCACTGTTCTCTTATTTTCATAGGTTCAATATTTTACCAATACATTGTACAAAAATAAGAGAAAGAAAAAAAGAATAGAATTTAATTGACCAATGTACTCATCACCAAATGATGTTTGGGATGGACAGGAATGGAGAGTCCACAGCTTGAGCATGATTATAATTCTCCATCTCCGGAATCACTTGGTCAGGTTGAGGATAATACTTTTGCTTTCTTACTCCTTGGCACTAGATAAGCACTTTGTACGAGGGTTCATTAGGTATTCCCCAAGAAAAGATGTTGCATTTCCTTAGTATCTCAAAATGTAACCCCACTTGGTTAGAAATATTCTTTCCAGAATTAATGAGGTTAGAAATGAGATCATTAGCATAAGTAGCAACCCAAGATAACTGATGTTTTAGGAAAATGGGAAACTTTAAACACAGAGCACACAAAGAGAGCATTGGCTGATGATGAGATGATGAGAGCAGAGATGGTGCTCGCAAACTGGGTGTACCCAAGAGATCCCACCTGAAGTTCCTACCAACATGTTTAAAAGGAGTCTTGATTGATGACTTTACTTGTTCAGTTTACTTATAAACTTCAGAAAATTGTCACCACCCTGGAATACAGTATTATTGATGGTCATGATCTCATATTTTAACTCCAGAATAAACTAGTTCCTGTACCCTATGAAATGAGTGCTGTGTTCCTGCTTTGAGAACCAACACATACCTGGCACATCTCTTTTCCTACAACTGGTTTTATTTATTTGTATTTGCATTTTACCATTTTATCTGGTTATTGCAGCTAAATGTTAATCAACTTTATCTTCATTTTGAAAAATGCAACTTGTATTTGTTTGTTTTATTACATTTATTTGTGTGAGACACTTTCCCCTTGGATTCCAAGGCTGATTTTGAATGCTGGATCTTTCTATCTTAGTTTCCAGATTGTTGTGATTTTAACAGCAAAAACCTTTACTTCTGTTGACTTATCACATTCTTTTTTTATTTTCACTTATGTCTGCTCTTATTCTTATTATTTCTTCCCTTCTACTTTTCGGTTTCATTTCCCCATTTTAATATTTAAAATTGATTTTATATTTTTGTATGCATTCACCTGATTTTGTATATACTTCACTTCATGATTGGGTAATATTTGTATATTTTCTTTTTCCTAATTTAGCCACTATGTATCTCTTTCCTACTTTCTTATTGGCAGTTCATTCATATAAAGAATTTCAGGGTTTAGTTTGTTTTAATTTCCTAAGTCCTTGAAGTTCATTGTTAGTGCATTATTAATAATTATGACATATTTTTGTTTCCATTTCAAATATTCCAACAGTTAAAGAATTTAATTATTGCATAACGCTATTTTAGCCTGAGAACCACATGTAAATGTATTATATTTTCTAAAAATAGTTATCATTACAATGAAATATTTATGCAAGGCTGCGTTCTCTTTTTTTGGAACATTGATGACCATGGTTAATTTTCTGTGTGGACTTAGCTGCTATAAGGTAGTAAGTAAAACAATATTTATATGTGGGCACTTTGAGGTTGCTTCTGAAAGAGATAAACATTTGAATCAATACTCTAATTAAAGAAGAATATCTTCTATGCGAGCAATCAACTTCCAATGCATTGGGGGGGGGTTTAAATGGGAAAAAGAAAGATTGAGTGGTTTGTCTTCTGGGTCTGGACAACCATGTCATTTGGTTTCTGGGGCCTGTGTACTTAGAGTCAAGTACACCAGTCACTTCTTGGGGTTTCCGCCTAGCAAAAGCAGGCTAGTGAGGCTGCTGGCAGTGCAAGATCTTGTAAGCTTGCTCCTAAAGTAAATTCTCCTACTGGGGTTTGTGTGCATGCTCTGGGTTCTGTTTGTCTAGAGAATCTTGACTCAAATCTTGTCCTTGCTGAGTATTTCAATGTCTGTGAGAAAAGATTCAATGTAAGGACACATGAATACATCTGGATTTGATAGGCCCTTCTTAAATTTATTTGATGGTAGGGCTTTTATTTAAGTACTATCTTTTATACTTTTATAAATTTTATAAATTTATTTTCCAACTAATATAACTTCAAAACTTTAGATAAAACTCAACAGTGTCTTAAATGGAAGTGAAAGAAACATATCATTTCTGATGCTGATAATGAAAGAATATTATTGTATAACAACCATTCTAGTATTAAAACATTAAATATGCACAGTGAATTTGAAAAAATCATATGAGAGCATATTTTTAAATTAATATATTCTCTTTATAAACTCGCTTCTATACCAAAACAATAAACATTACAAAGTATCAAGCTTAGAAGCACAGGCAAGAGACTAAATTACAGATAGAAACTCTTAGTGGAGGCCTGAGAATGCTTTATTAATTAATGTATTATTTAAACATGATTACATGTGTGTGAGATCTAGAACTCTAAAATTTAATGCTACTATTTTGATCTGTTTTATGCCTTTATCTTTTCAAAATTACTTTATGTGCTCTGCACTTTTGAGACATGGAAAGAACATCAACATGGTGGCTATCTTTAAATTATTGGAAGTGAATAATTATCTTCACAAAATAG
This sequence comes from Microtus ochrogaster, assembly GCF_000317375.1. Classification (NCBI taxonomy): domain Eukaryota; kingdom Metazoa; phylum Chordata; class Mammalia; order Rodentia; family Cricetidae; genus Microtus; species Microtus ochrogaster. The sequence continues at coordinate 16,420,580 of NC_022020.1, read as the reverse complement.
AAAATGTGTAAATTTAGTTCCTCTCTTGATTATGTCATTTGACAATCATCTCATTATTCATGGGGATTAAGAGAGCATGGAACTGTTACTCATGTCTTTTATTTCTTCTATTCTGTAAATGTCATCTGTTTTCATCAAAGTAGATCATTGGATGTAACAATGTGCAGAATAGATACAAGGAACAAAATCACGACCCATGCTGCCACATTTTCTATAATATGACAGTTATGAGAACAAAATATATGTTTGTATATTTGTGTGTAGTGTGTCAAACTCTACTCCCCATGTATGCCTATATTGTAGAACCAACAAAAATAAACCTACAAACCACTGATTAATGGCTTGTCATACAAATATGAGTGCCTATATTTGATCTTCTGATTTACGTAAGCAACTATGAGCAGTTATCAGCAATCACAGCACTCAAGCATTGAAAATGGAGAGATTATTCACTGGACCTTGCTGGTCAGTTAGTTAAAACCAGTGAGCTTCAGGATCAATAAGAGACCACATTTCTAAAATGTTTAGCTAGGCAGCTGTTGACAAAGACACTAGTCACCCATGGCATTTAGGTTCATGTACATTTATGCACAAAAAACCCAACATCTGACTTTGTGAACATACATGCAAAAATTAAAATTAAAAAATAAAGAAAATTGAATTTATATCTTTAAAGGTAGACAGCACTATAGAAATGATAAAATATAGGTTCACGTATAAATGAATAAAGTTAAAATGCCTAAATAATCACATCATTTACTATAGCAGCTACCAGGGATGATATTATTAGGAAGTAATAGTAGATAACGTATCAGTCATCGATGGGCCATGTATTTTGGTCTGCTATTAACAGTAATTGTCTGTCTCCAATCAACCTAAGCCTTCATGTTTATTCACCATCTCTGAAAGCAACGTGAAAGGACTGGCTGGGTGGTATGCCATGCTGATTACTTCCTTTGACCTACCTTCCCCTCAGGGGCTGATTCTTTAAAACAGGAGTGCTCTAGGTCCAAGTCTCTTCCCAACTCTAAGATGGCTCCCTTAATTAAGATATGTGCTTCCCTGCTCCCCTATCCAACCTTCCTGTATCCCAATCATCCCGTTGCCCCAAGTTCTCCCCATCCTACCCTTCTCACTTTTTTCTCCCCATCTCCCCTTACCCCCCTCCCACCCCACCCTTAAGATCCCGATTTTTTGCCTGGCAATCTTGTCTACTTCCCCTACCCAAGAGGATAGCTATATGTTTTTCTTTGGGTTCACCTTCTTATTTAGCTTCTTTAGGATATCAAAATATAGACTCACTGACCTTTATTTGTGGCTAGAAACCAATTATGAGTGCCTAAGGCGAGGTCCCCAGTTAGTTCCTGGGGCAGCTGAGGATAGGGAACCTGAAATGATCCTATCCTATAGCCATACTGATGAATATTTTGCATATCACCATAGAACCTTCATCTGGCGATGGATGGGGATGGAGACAGAGACCCACACTGGAACACTGGACTGAGCTCCCAAAGTACCAATGAGGAACAGAAGGAGGGAGAAGATGAGCAAGGAAGTCAGGACCAAGAGGGGTGCACCCACCCACGGAGACAGTGGGGCTGATCTATTGGGAGCTCACCAAGACCAGCTGGATTGTGACTGGAAAAGCAGGGGATAAACCCGGACTCTCTGAATATGGCGGACAATGAGGGCTGCTGAGAAGCCAAGGACAATGGCACTGGGTTTTGATCCTACTTCTTGTTCTGGCTTTGTGGGGGCCTAGCCAGTTTGGATGTTCACCTTCCTAGACCAGGATGGAGGGGGGAGGACTTTGGACTTTCCACAGGGCAGGGAACCCTGACTGCTCTTCAGACTTGAGAGGGAGGGGGAGAGGAGTGGGGGGAGGGTGGGAGGAGTGGGAGGCTGGGAGGAGGCCGAAATTTTTTTTTCTCAATAAAAAAAAAAATCTTTAAAACAAAAACAAAAACAAACAAACAAACAAAAAAAAACAGGAGTGCTCCTTTTCACTGCTGTGAGTGTCAGCTAAGAGAGGTTTAGAGGTCTGAGCCTCCATGGTGTCTCTATTTCTCAGTGATTTCTTTTTTAGTATTATCTATTTTTCCTTCCTTGGACTTCTTTAACTTGTAAATTTAGGTTCAGTGTTGGACAAACAATTGGTATCATGATTTGCAGAACATTGTTCTTTTAGAAATCTGGATGCTAAATAATTATCATTTTGGTTCTCAGGGAGTCAAACATGAAATTGAAGTCCTTCTTGCCTGTGAGGTTAAAAAAAAATGACTTGAGAGAGAATTGAAAAGAAGAAGAATTTGTTGGAAGGGAAAGATACAAAACAACAATGGGGGGGTTTGAATCAAAATTTGTAATGTGTGTGTATGAAGTTATAAAATAGTAAATTTGTTGATTAATTTTAAGATCTAGGCAACACAGTACTGTATCTGGCTATTGTCTAGTCTGTTAATAGAATTTCAGCCTGAGTCTCTTTATGAGCAGAGCTAAACCTGATGCAGGGGATGGGCTGATTAGCTGCTTTATTGCTCATTAGAGATCATCAGCTGCCTCCTGACTGAGGAGGAAGGAACTCTAACAATTCTCAGGGAAGAGACTATTTTCTTGCTTATCACTTGCAGTTAGCTGTATTCTGGTTCCCACTTGCATATCAGTATTTTAAATAATAGACACCAAATATAAGTGAAGATAAGCAAAATGTTTAAATTTACAGGTTTACTCATTCAAAATCTGAAAGATATTGCGTATTCAGCAATTATTCAGATAATGTAACTAACATTTTTGCTTACCTCTTCACACCTCTCTGTGGTATTGAACAATATGATCACATATAACTAACCATTTACATAGCTAAAATCAAGCTTGGCTGTTACTTGTAAGTGATGGGGTATCAAGTCTAATGAAGAGTTCTACTAAACTCTTCATAAGCAATTCCTATTATGTGAAACATTGACTTACACAAAGAAAGAAGCACTGTGTTCTAATAAGAACAGGCTCACATATGTGCCTTTGTAACCAAGTGGAAAGCAATAGAAGATAGGATTATGATTGATCAGCTCTTCAGTTGAACTTAGGGCTCATCAGACAAAAAGGATAGCATGTCTGTAACTGGGAACCCAACGGACTACTCAGTACTAATAAAATCATGTTTATTGGCTGAGAGTCTACAATGTCTATCATTAAACCAGCATAATCTTTAACAAAAATCTGTATGCATTTGCCCTTATACCTACAGTTAAGTATAGTTTCCACCACCGATGAAGAAAATTTCTCTTTGCAACAAGTAGAGATTCTCTTTGCAACAGGTGGAAATTCTTACATAAACCAATCAAAATGCAGAGTGGTGGAGCCCAGTCCCAGAGGATACACCTACAAAATACTCCTGTATGAAAGACTCAGAAAACATTGCATAAGAGGGAGAGGAAAGATTGTAAGACCCAGAAGACCTAAGAATTTGCTGAACATTTGTGCCTCCTAGTAACATCAGAAGATACACCTGTAAGCTCTCCAAACCCTGACCAACCAAGTGTGAGCTGAACAGGGATGACACCAGCAGACACGCCAAACTGGATGAGGAAAAACCCACGAGGCCTCAGCTTACACAAGAACTACTGGCAGCTGAGGAAAGCTGGAGCCACGTAAGTAGGTGGTCAGAGCAATTGGTTGTCCAGTGCCAAATGACCAGCCTTGCAAACATACATACAAGCAACGTTACGTGAAATCAACAGGTTATATTTAGAAATACATGTATATTCAAAAACAACAATTAGTGAAGAAAAAAGAGGCTATGAATTTGAAGGAGAGCAGTGATAGGTATGTGGGAAGGTTTCATAGAAGGGAAGAGAAGGAAGAAATATTGTCATTAAATTATAATCTCAAATAAAATACAAAAACAGAAAAGCCAAAACCAGCATTTCTCTAGTTGGATGATTGGAATGGAAGTGAATATTTTTAATTAAGACCTACTGTAATCCAATTGTCAACAGTGTTCAGGATGGAGTCTCTGCTACATGGATATTTAGTCTAAACATGCTGTTTAACGTCTTTTGGCTAAAGATTTATAAACTTTAGTGTTTTAAACTCTTAAAAACTAAGCAGATTTGGTTCAGAGTCAAATACAGCTCTGCCATTAATTTAGAGTCCAGTCACACTGTCGGAGAGCTCCGTGCTTATTTATCTGTCTCCTTCATGCCCCATGATCCCTGGGACGTCTTGTCTCATTAGTACCCTCACCCTTTGGTAGTGGGCTTGGCAACTGGGAAGTGAACACTAAATGCTTGTTGCATAAAGAATAAAGAAACATCAGTGAAGAAGGAAACGGAGACAGGGAGATCAAAGCAGAGCTAAGGCAGAACCAAGCAAGCTGCTCATCTGCCAAGAGCCTCCTTCCCTCACAGAGCTCATAATTGGGGCTCCTGCATTGACTAGAATATGTGTTCTTTTCTTTGAAGTTATAGTTTAAAAAGGGCTTTTGGGTTAAACACATTTTATAATTTTCTGTAAGATAAATGTCTAAATTTGGTTTTGCTTGCTAATTTATGCCATATAAAAATAATAGAAATGCACAGTGAGTAAGATTAATTCTTGTTTCAGGCCCCTAAGACCACAGAATAAATAATAATAAAATATTTATAGTGCAATGAGCTTTTAGACTTAATCTAATTTTGATAGCTGAAGAAGGATACTGAAAGCAAACTGAAAATAACAGCTTAAAAATTGTCTCTGAAGGTTCAGTGTCAGAAAATTAGCTGCTATTTCCTGTTTGTTTTCAATATTCTTTGCAATTCTCTAAGCCTCCTAGATAGTTAAAAATTAATCTTGTCATAATTTTCACAGTGTTAATAACTTCATAAAAAGTTTAATTTTATATATGCATGTTATGATTACATGATTTATAATGAGTATTAAGTGAAAGATAAATTTCTCAAACCAAGCAAAAGGAAAAGGAAAGTTTAGTATGTGATGCTTGAAAGGTCAAGACCATGACTATACAAAATGCAGATGCTCGTCAACCTGATGAATTTATTGAAAGATCCCAGAGATCTTGTCAAAGTTTGATAAGACTTTAAGTTGTAAAGATACACTTTCTAAATGTAACGTAGAACACAGTATGCTGTGGAACTCTAGGCGCCATCCTTGTAATCATGGCTGGCTGGGAGTAATGTAGCTCCCACTTTTTCCAGCACAGCCAGAGTACATGTCGTTATCCACACAGCCACAAAGTTACTGCTGCTGCCCAGGACAGTCACAGAGTAGGGACTGTGTGTAACCAATGACTACATTGCTATAGAGTGGCAGAATGCATACAATTGTCTAGGGAATAAAAAAAATTAAAGTATATTTTCTTCTGAACATACATTATTTCTCAACATTTTAGAGTCAAAATCTTCTAGAACAATCTTATGCCAAGAACTCTGCAAAGGAGGACATTAGACAACAAGAATGGATTCTTCCTTAAGAGATGAAATGATGGAGAAGAACAGAGGGAAGAAGGGCTTAGAAAAAGACTAGAGGGTATGGCTAATTTATTGCTCCCCCCTGTGGCATTCACAGGGACATTGTAAGTGTGGAGATTCCTTTGCCCTCTTTTCTCAGGCAGGAAGCAGGATGATAAAACCACTTAGCCACAAATACTTCAGAGAGCAGAATTGAAGATCTAGAAGATTGTTTTTTGGCCTTGAACTTTAGCTAAGGAAACATCAGCAATTACATTGCTAGATTTAAAATTTGTGCAGCCCAGGCGCTTGGCAATTTTCTTCCTGCCGAGGAACTGTGGTACTTTGCCTTTCTTGGGATCACACCTTAGGACTATGGGAGGAAAGCAACTGTTTTAATAATTTTTTCAGCTAGCAAAAGAAATATTAGGTTGAGTTTGATTTAATCATGGAGAATCTTTTAAAATGGGAGCATTTTGAAATGGTGAAATCTGTCCTTTCCAGAAAAAAAAAAGTCAATTTATTGTGTCAGAGAGCAGCATCTGGAAATGGTGAGCTATTTGGGAGACCTGTGCTCTCCACACCTTCAACTTAACATTTTGAAGAGTGCTTGAAACCACACATGAAACCATTGGCCCACTTTATACTGTTGCTTCAGATTTCTGAGTGTCTGAGCAAAGTGTACTGATGGATTTCATTCATAGCTCAAACCAAAAGAAAGTACAAGAAACAAGCCTAGTTTATCAATCTGTCAATCATATAGTGATATGAGGTTGTTGCACATACACATTGGCTATAGTTTTGAGGAGATATGCGTGAGCCACAGTCCAGCACCTGACACATACAAATAACATACAGTATGGGTTTATATAAAGAATATCTTCAGACATTAAAAAAAGGAGTGAAATACGGGTACTTACTACAACTTCAATAAACTATGAAGACAGAGTGAAAAGGAAAAAATATCACTCTCTATAACTCCCAAATCTTCAAATTCTTCCTTTATAAAATGTCCAGATTAGGGCAAGGTTTAGAGTTATAAACAGTGGTCTCCTACATCTATGCCAGAGATCTCAGAGACAAAAGAACAATGGCTAAGATATAAATGGTTTCTTCATAAAGTGAAGCTGTTCTGAAATTGTGGTGATGGCTATACAACTCTAGGAAAATGGTAAAAAGCACTAAACTCTCCAGTTTAGGTAATACATATGCATAGCAATTCTTTTCTATTTGTTATTAGTATTTCACATATGTAAAAAGTAATTTCATTAAAGTTGTGAAACATTACAGGCAGAACATGCTTATCATGAAGCTAGACAGAGTTTCTGCTCTTCAAGTTCACCCTGCTTTTGTTTCCTTCTTAGTTTTCATGCTCTCGAGAATCTGCAAGTCTTTCTTCACACGGTCTAGACTCACCAGAGTCTAGGCCAATAGGAAATCCTTTCCCCACCCAGCCATGACAAAATTTTCTGTTTTTAATTCTAATCAATCAACTATATCTCATGAAGGATTATTCTATATTGGTCTACTTGTTGCTTGATTAACATTGGAAATAAATGAAAAAGATTGGGTGTAATCTGAGCCGAAGGAGGAAAAGAGACAGATGAGAAAAGGTTCTGAACATTGAAAGGATAGAAAGGAGGCAACTGAAGAAGACACGCTGGTGACTTCACCTCTTTTCTGAAATATTAGCCCACTTTCCTATGAAAGATGAGAGCTCTAAGGAGAAAAGTGTGAGGATGCATGAGAGATCCAGCCCTAGGCTAAAGGAGAGAAGGCTGAACATACATGCTTGGATTCTACATGCACATCTATTGCTGCCCACGTAGGTCCTCTTCTGAATATCTGCTCTTACCTGTTGTATTTGAGGATTCAGGACACCTGCTATGAAGGGCTGCTGAAAAATGGTCTCTGTTCCTTGGTGTCCTGAGCATTGTCAAGCCAGGCCTGTTGGCAGTATATAAATTGGAGGCCAAGCATTTATTTTTCTACTTTGTTCCAATCTGTGTACCCAATATTTGTATTTTTAAAAAACTACCTAATGTACGAATCATCTCTTTATTTTTATTCTCTCTTTTTTTTGGACAAGGTCACACTTTGATCTATGTATGGTCTAGAACTGATGAAGAATCCACACTGACCTAAAACTCAGGACAATACTCCTTTCTCAGTCTCCCCAGCGCTAGGGTCAAAAACAGATATCACTATACCAAACTTCTCTGTTTTCTAACATGACAAATTCAGAATTTATTCATGAAGGTCTTAGAAGGTCATGAATGTCACAAATATAACAAGAACCATGACTACAACTTAAAAGATATAAATTAAAAGTATTTTGTTTGATACACAAAAAACAAAATTTACACATATGCACATGATGATGCTTTGAGACACCCATAGATTATGTACTATTTAAGATGGGCAAAGCATAGCTATATTCTCAAATATTTATCATTTCTGTATAGTGTAAACTTCCAGAATCTCTTCTAGCCTTTGGAATACCTAACACACAATGCTTAGGTATAACTAGCAGGGTACGAGAATCCTTCCACCCTACTTTACTAACCTTTGACCATCCCCCATTCTACTATAAACTCCTGTAAGAGAAATACTTTTATATTTCTAAATGCGAGTAAACATTGGTATGAAGACGGTCTCTTCAACTAATGATTCTGTAAAGTCTGAGGATCTACAGTTAAGGAAGTAAAACTAGATACAAATCAGCTTGCAGAAAAAGATGAGACATTCAAAATTAACCAAACACCATAAAGTAATACCTGAAACATTGAGAATTTTAAAGAAAAATGGAAAGTACCTCAAAATAGGCAGTGTTTCTGATAATGTCTCTAAAACATAACAGAGAAAACAATCCCCAGAATCTATTAATGGGGTTACATAAAATGTAAAAGGTTGAGCCCGATTAAGCAGCTTTCAAATCGTTTGCATTATCAAATTTCCTTCCCCTCATATTTATACGTCTGTCTGTACGCTCTGTATTCCTTTGCTGGCTTACGGACAATGTCAGATCCAAATCTGCCTTCACTCTTCATGACACACTTAACACCAGGAAACAACTTCTAGAAAGCCTGGGAGTTACAACAAGATAAAGTTTAGGACTTGAATTCAGGCTTTCTGTTATTATTAAGACCTTTCCACCAATTGTGTTGATGGGGACACCACACCTTGGCCTCTCTCCTTGGGCTGCTACCTCCAATGGATAGTCAGGTTCTGGTAACGAAGGGAACACAGTGTTCCAAAGGAATACTGACTGATCAAAACAAGGTCATCTTGAAGCATTCTCAGGTGGTCCTGAATAAAAATAAGAGCATGGACGGAAAGAGAACTTCAGTGGAGTTTAATAAACTGAGGCTAGAACCAGGATTTATCAGCTTGCTAGTTCAATGATGATGCTTTGTAGCAGAACGCCAGCCTCCATGATCTTCAGAGGCAGAAGATAAAAATGCTTGCGGAACATCATTCTTCTTTTGAGGTTTTGGAGATTGGCTGAGCTGGCTTAGATGAGCAGTTCAGGAGATGTGTTCACCTTCTCTTGGTCCCTCCTTACAGGTTCACTTCATTCTGCTCCTATTTCGGGGCCATGGTAACACAGAGAAGCTTTAGAGTACATGAGACAATCACAGAATAGTAAGTCCAACTGGCTAGACCATGTCAAATTTTGACATATCTGTTAAGCATCCCCCTGCCCATCAAGACAGCATCAGTGCAGCAGGTAGACACATTATTCCTGTGTAGGAGCAGCAGAGCTGAAAATTGATTGTTGTGCTGTATCAGTTACTGTTCTCTTTGCTGTGAACTAGATCTGATGAATGTAACTTAAGGGCGAAGGATTTTTTTCTGGCTCACAGTTGAGAATGGAGGCCACCGTGGTAGTGGAGCCTTTCTGATGAAAGGGGCAGCTCTAACTATGGGAGCAGGGATATAAAGACATTGGTCATGTCGTATCCATGTCAACAATCTCTTGTTTAACATTTTTTTTAAATCTAGTTTGGGACTCCAATAAGTGGGATAGCGCCACAAGCATTCAGGGAGAGTCTTCATTCCCCAGTTAAGCTTCTCTGGAAACACCCCTTAGGAAATATCCAGAGGCGTGTCTCCTAGGTGATTCCAAATCCAGTCACATTGACAGCGAAGATTAACTATCACGAGTTAATCTACAAAACAGGAGAATTTAAATTACATTATTTCCAATCATATCATATGAGAAATACATGTGTCCACTATATAAAGTGTATTAACTAGAAGAAAGGTTATCTGTGGCTCATTCATCTCCAAATTGAATGCTGACTCAAAAACTTTAGAAACAGCAAACAAATCTGAAAATGCCCAGCGGGAGGGGAATGGGAGGAGGGGAGGAAGTGTAAATTTTTTAATGGAAAAAATAATAAATAAATGAATAAATGTATTGTTAGATATAGTATTTAGCTTTGTTAATGAGACTTGATTATGAGATAGGGACTAAGTAAGTCAGATAAAATTTTTAATAGCTTGTTTTACAAGTAAGTGCGATTTTTCACATTTAAATATTTCTGGAAAGAATTAATGAATCAACTTTATTTGATGGAAATAAGAAAAAAACTTCCAATAAGGCATTTCCACTATAAAACAGTTTCCATTTGTTAAAAATTCAATATCCATATTGTTTCCTACAATCTCTTAATGAAAACATTACACATATTGTCAGACTACTAACATTTACTGCCTATAACTTGCTCTCTGTCTAGAAAATGCTTAGTCAGTTTTCTGACTAATTTTTTTAATGTTATTCATATTTGGCAACTGTTTGACAAAGCTGCCTTCCTCATTATGGAAACTCTTCTTGTAAGAAGAAGTCAACTGCAGCAAATGGGCTTATTGAATTATCCAGCTCACCAATTATATAGTATAAAATTATTCATCCTCATATAATTTGATTGAGAAAAATCATTTATCTCTTGCAAGTGTGTAACATTTGATATTAGGCCGCAAGAATGCTGCAGTTCTAAAGAGACTATAGTTAAACTTTTAAAATGCATTTGAACACTGAATTATTGCCAATTTTTGCATACACTATGTTAAAATAGAAAAGGTCAGGCTCTAAGTAATTGCTCCTCTGAGTCCGCTTCTCTCAATACTTAAAAAGCATCATTTAAGTTGTTGAACTGCAAAGTGACTATCAGTTGCTACTGTTGGCTGTGCAGGTTCTGTAATCTCATCTTTATTATAGTTCAATGTTTATAAATCAATGACTTCAGAATTATTTTCTAATAAAATCAGCATAATTTAATTGGAAGTTGATGGGGTTATCATTATCATAGGTATACACCAGAGGCACTGTGACAGAAGGTTTGTAGGCTGATACTCAGCTTTGTCCTACATCACGTTTCATTTAGCATTATTAATTCCCAGTCTGTCCATATTCCTTTGTATCTTTCCATACTTAAAGATTCTGCTTGATTTAGTCAAAAATTGCTTTTCTGTTACAGTTAACCAAATGAATCTAAATAGGCTATCAACAAAAGTAGATATTTTAATAAAAGTGAGGATCTCCACTACCATTATCAGGCAAAACAGTTTAAATTTTGTTATTTGGTCTTTCTCCGTAGATCTCTTCTGAGTAGTGTATTATTCAGATAAGAGTTAAGAAGGAGCCAGGCAGTGGTGGTGCACACCGTTAATCTGATTGCCAGGGAGGCAGAAGCAAGCAGAACTCTGTGAGTTCAGGCCAACCTGCACTGCAATAGCTATTTCCGGGACAAGGCTCCAAACTACAGAGAAACCCTGTCTCAGAATAAAAGAAAAAAGAAAAAAAGTGTTGAGAAGAATTATAACCACTCTACTACACAAAATTTACTTATTTACATTTTTTCCTATCAGTCTGTCAATATATTCAAGTTACTCCATATTATGTTTCCCTAATATTTAATCAATTTTCTCCTTTTTAATATTTTTCTTTTAATTCCGCCACTAGGAAATTCAAATGTAAAACAACCAAAATATTATTTAATTTAGTATATGCCATCTTCTAGAGCAATAGTACTCAGCCATCCTAAAGCTGCAATTTAAATAAAGTTCCCCAACCATGAAATTCTTTTCCTTACTACATCATAACTAATTTTGCTACTGTTATTCATTGTAATGTAAATATTTGCATTTTCCATTGGTCTTACATGACCTCTGTGAAAGGGCCATTTGACCCCTCAAGAGTGTCATGACCCTTGGGTTGAGAACTACTGCTCTGGAGAAGCTGAATAATATATACACATGTATATTCATGTGTTTATGTTCCTAGTATTTGTTTTTGTTAATGTTTTAAGGCTCTTCTTTAGCGGTTTTAAACATATATATATATAATGCATTCTTATTTTCTCTTTCCATGCTCACAATAGAGTTGCTTTTGAAAATATATACAAAGAGAGAGGAAACAGACCTCAATAGAGTTTTCAGAAATTATAATCTTATGTGAAACATATGCATCAGCACAGCCAACATCTGAAAAATGACATTGAACAAAGGAATCAGGATAAGATCATAGATTTTCTTAAACATGCAATATTCGAAATAGTCAGCTTTATTCTAACTATTTTTAAATGATTTTATTTATGGTATGACTTTATTATTTGTTTAGTAAAAGAAAACTTATTCATACAAATCATCAAGATGAGAGATTGAAAAGGGCCATAGGCCAATAGAATGTTAACATGTATGAGGTAAAACTGAATTTTCATTTATAATATTAAATAAAGATTTCAAATGAGTTCTACTGAAACTTGGTAAGCAGATTCTGAAACAATTAAGAAAACGGGGCCAGGAAATATCAAGAGCATCTCAAAGAACACAGTGTGGCTGTTTGAGGGGCAGGTTTCTAAAACACAAAATATTCTACCAGCATGCTACTTAATGGTCCATGTTATTAGTTACATAAAATAATTTATTAGTTAAAATAGAAATAAGCATATAGAGACATTTTTCTTCTATAATTGCTTGCATATTGAGGAAAAGAAACAAATCTCACTGTTAACTAGTGCAGCTGTCTAGGGATAGAATCCAGCTCTGTTATTGCTGCTTCCAATGTCAAGAGAAGGGACCACAACCATGAGGCCAAGTTTCCCATCATACCATTACCAACACAATTATTGTTGGGAGCTGCAGACCCACAGACCCACAGATCCATTTCTCTAAAAATAATGTTCAAGCTTATTTTTTAAAAATCATTAAGAAATCTAAATGATTCATACACATACCTCCAATGATATTGTATGCTAATGTCCATAATTATATCTCACAAAACATTCAATAGCTTCTTATATAATGCTGTCACCACAGTTATTATTCAGCTGCTTCTTTCTACCAGTGACTGATAGAACCCATCTAATAGTATTTACTTTCTGTAAACTCTAGTGACAATAATTAACTTCTTGTAGGTGATAGTGACTGTAAAATAAATACTCCATAGGAGTCAGTTATCATAACAATATGTGACACGATTTGTTTGGCACTCACTCAATTTCACTGTGTAAATGGCATTTCCCTCCTAACATTATTTAGTGAATAGATCCAGCTACTGTGGTATTTGACATTTGGCCAACAGTGAATATTAAGACATTTCTCTAAGTAATTCAACATAAATTAATTATCTGGGGAACTGATAGCATCACAGAACTGAATATTGGCCATGAGGAGTTGATAATGGTATTGGTTTCTTAGGAATCACTTTCATAGAGGGTTGTAGTAAGGGTCAGTTTTGCCTTGTGCTACCAGCTTATGCGAAACTCTTACCAGGTTATACTCCAATATCCCCATAACCAGATCTAGAGATGAGGAGAGAAGAAAGATGGCTTAGTGAAATTTTACATAGAACTAAGATGATCAGTGAATGACTGGGTAGACTTTAAGGCTCTCAGGTCAAGGTGGTTGGGGAGGCAGATATGAGTAAACTCTCTAGTATCAAGAAGTAAACCATAACCAGATAGTCTTTCTTTTGTAAGCTACCATATGAAACAGGCTCATGGATGTGGATTTAAAGATGCTTGGATAAGAAAAAAAAAGAAGAAATCGATAAACAGTACATTTCTCACATTTTCCATTTTTCACATGTATAGGCTTTTAGGTAGGACAACTTGGTGTATAATAATAATAAATAAAGAAAAAGAGGACCTGACTTTGAGAGGGAGCAAGGGAGGGAACACACAAAAGAGGTGAAATAGAAAAGGGGAAAAGGGTATAAATATAATACAAAAAGAAACCTAGAAAATACTTTAAACTGTTTTTTTTTACACTCAGAAATGTGTAAAATGTCAATATATGGGATACATTATCTGGAAAGAAATCTGATAATGAAGAAAGAAATTTAGCCCCGGAGCAAGGCATTAAACAGTTTTGAGTGTGTACTTACTAAGGAAATGTAACTTAGTATGGACATATCTTAAAATCATTACATTACTTAAATCACATATTAAATATGTGTTAAATATACACCAAATGTTTTAATCGTGAAAAGCATTTGAATAGCTTCAATCTGAGTTAATAAGAGAAACTGGGATGAGCCGAGTGGCTCCTGCAATCCTTGCTACTCTAGAGGGTGAAGGGAGAGTTTCACAAGTTTTATGCCCTATCTGGACTATAAATGCAAGGTCAATCTGAATGATACCATAAAACCCTTTCTAAAAAAACAGAAGGAGAAAAATAGCTATTATTGTCGGGTGCTGATTTAGACTGTCTGTTTTTTTGGTAAGATTTAATAAGATGCACAATCATAGAATTCTTGCTGATGGCACGAAATTAGACCAAAATCCATACACTTTAACACCTTATTCTGATTCCCCTAACAACTTTGAATCTTACTTTTTCCCAATCCTTCTGATTGAAAACTATCATGGACTCTAAGACATACACTAGGCCGTACTACAAAATGTAATAAGCCCACTGTCAACAACATAGAAAACTGTATAAAGTAATAATTTATTTTGTGGTTATAGAACTGCATAGTCTCTCCTAAAACACACTTTTTCCTTTTAATTTTTTAATTATTAAGTTGTTAAGACATAGGAAAATTTTCTGGAGTTTTATTAGAAATGAATTTCACAGCTGATA
>NC_022020.1:16367477-16405631 GCF_000317375.1 Microtus ochrogaster | reverse complement strand
AAAAAATCGAGAATTTTGTTTCCCTCAACAATTTTATGTTCTCTCATACCTTGTTACCTTTTCCTCTCTTTCCTCTAACTATTGTCAAGAGGGGGGGTGGGTTGTAGAGAAAGAGAGAGTATTAAGATGAAGACATCGCTAAATGTGGATGCAGAGCATAAATAAATGAAATTAAATTGTATTGCGAATTCTATCTTCTAAAATTGTCTGAGCCAGGGATAGTGAAAGGTTAATACATATGATTCATTCATTGATGAGAACTCAGAGCTATTTATATTTAGTACGTTTGCCAGTTAGTAGTCTGCACTAACAACTAACCATTGCAAAAGGAAGCTTATCTGACCAAAATCTATAGGTATTTAAACAAATATTTAGAATTCAAGCTGAAAACATGCACATGTATAACAACAACTGCATTAGGTTTCCACCTGGGACCTAAGATCTCTGGTCGTCAAAGACTTTTGATCTTGATAGGTGAAGAACCACCTTATGCAGCAGGTAGGATGGGACAAGTCCCCAGCAGCTGCCAAGTTGTGTATAGGACTCGGACTGGGGAGAAGAAGAACGTGCCCTGCAGATGAATGCCTGCCTTGCTCCTCTTGGGTATAGATCCCAGGCATGAGCCCTTGTCCTGGGGTTTCAGCCCGAGGCTTCTCTGCTCCGGTGTTGCTGACCTCCTGAATATTTGCTGAGCTTGTCAGACAGATGACCTTTAAGCTCTGACCAGGATGCTCACCCCATAACCTTCCGCTTAGGAAGATTTTCTACCATAAAGAAATTTTGTTTCATCTCCTGAATTGCCTTAGGGTGCCTGCTAGCAGCTTTTAGTCTCACACTTTACTCAAAAACTCTTATTTGGCCTAGAGTGAGGCATTTCATTTCTCACTCGTATTTTTTCCCTTATAGTTCCCTTATTATATTTCATCTCTTACTTCATTTCCCACTTTTAAAAATACACATGAAGAGTATCTCACTGGTGATCCAAAACACAAATAAGTAGGCATCAGTAATATTTTATGTGGTTAGGCCTAAATATCAAATGAATTTCTTACTTAATCTCAAGAGTTCTTTTGGATATGCATGACAATATTCTAAGAACACACATAGTTCAACACCTATGAATCATGTCAACATATTGATAAATTACACTATTTAAAAGTTGGATTCTTTATCACTTCTGCATGTGTCCTGAAACTTTTCATTCAATCCTTTTGTTTTTTACTATCAAAGCCTACATTATTCAAAACCATACCTTCTGAAATCTGTCACAAAAACTTTTTAAGGATTTAGCCAGAAAGTGTTGCCCTGTTCCAAACCAAATGAAACAGCAGCATTCACAACCTCAGGGCTCAGTCTATACATTCTCCTAGTCAAGTGTTTTTAGGCAATCTTTTCCAAATAACTTCTAATGGGATATTTTCAAACCACACCGTTCACAACCCTTCAGTGTCATTGTATTAATTATGTAGTGTATGCCAAGGAAAGCAGGATAATATAGTATAGGTAAAATAAAGTCAGAGAAGTGAAAATACTGAGTGTGGAAAGGCTTTAACAGTGAGGAGTATAGGTATATTACAAAAACCAATGAGTAGAAAGGATAACTATCCCAAAGGAAGGGAGTATTAAAACCCATATGGATACCCAGTATCTAAAAACCTATTTTCCAAAAATTATAGGGATAGAAGAACATATGAGATGAAAGAAGATGGAATACTAAGGTCTAAAACATTAAAAAGGGAGTGGTTCCATGCAGGAGGTATGGGTAGAATAACCAAAATTAAGGACTATACAAAAGTAGAAACCTATCAATAAACTAATCTTCAAATGGAACTACTTTTTACAAAGAGGTCTAATGGAAATATCCTACATGACTAGATAATGTTAGTCTCATAAAACATAAATTATTACATGCAAATGTGAGTACAAAGCATAAGATAACTCCCTACAAGTTATTGCTCAGGTAAGGGCAGAGGTTTCCAAAGTAACCCAGACTATTAATTTTACCTTTAGTTACCTCCATAACTATATGGTAAGATCCTATTGGTGAAGACACCATGCACTTCAAATGCAAGGCATAGAGGAATCAATCACAAACCAACCAGGAAAACTTCTCCCTGATACCTAACTTCATAGCTTCAGAAGTACTATGCAGGATGATGGAGACAAAAGACATTTATGGTCCTACCCAGTGTTAGGCCTATATACTGCAGTACTTACATGCCAGGAAAGGTTTGCCCACTAGGAAAACTAAGGCAAAACTGTATAAAGTGACTTTGTTTTGATTGAATTTGAGGACTGCTCCACAGGAGTTAATTTATTTCATGCCCAGTACTGCAATGCTGGTCAACAGTCCAGGCATAGAGAGGTGATAGGCATAAGACAGAACCTTCTGTGGTTATTTGCTAAATTGTGACATTATCTAGGGGCCTTCTAAGTATTTACAATTTTGGCTATAACAAAGCAGCTCTCTGTCTTAGTCATGGAAACATGAGTACTCATTTCTAAACTGCAAGTCTATCTTACTCCCTGCACAAGGCATGGGGAGCACTGAAGAAGAGAAAAGAGTAAGAGCCAGAGAATGGGAAGACTTGCTATTAGATAATATTCCTGGATATTACATGTACATTTCATGCTGCAACTTAGAGCATCTAGTGCACTTGCATGAAATCAAGCCAGCCAGCCAAAATTCAACATAGATCATTTATATGAACTCCAAAGCCCACCTTATTAAGGAGCTGTTGACAACTGATATTTGCTTGTAAAAGAAGAGTGATGTGTGTGTGTGTGTGTGTGTGTGTGTGTCTGTGTGTCTGTGTGTCTGTGTGTCTGTGTGTGTGTGTCTGTTGAGGATGTAGAAGTCAATAAGACTCCTGATCCAATCGATAGCCCCATGTACATATGGGCAACACTAACTGAGTATGTGAATTATTTAAAAAAATACATAAAGTTAGGAGGTGACCACATTTGGGGAGAAGTTTTTGGAGATGGAGGAAAGCAATGTAGAGTGAATATGATCATATTTCTTTATATACATGTATGGAATTCTCAGTAACAAAGAAAGATGTTTAAAAACTAAGGTGAAGCCTTTACCTTTTCAAATGTTCTTATAATTCATCCAGTCTGACCTAACTCCTAACAGTCTGACTCTTCTGTTGTCTTTCTCCTTACAGTGCATGCCATCATGAAGCTTTTACTTTTCATATTATAACTTTCCAGGCTTGTCCTGCCTTAGGACATTAGAACTAATTGTTTATTTGCTCAAAGTACTTACATCCGTGAAGGTCTGAGCTCAAATTATTGGTGTGTTTGAAAACTTCCCTTAAAACCCAGGATAAACACTGTGATACATCTGATGTATGGAACCTGCAGAAGATCATTTTATTGGTATTGGTCTTCAAAGTCCATAGCATCTCCACGCTGAATAGTTTTATGTCAATTTGCCTTAAGCTAAAGAACAGAACTTCAAATAAGAAAATGCATTCATAAAACCAAACCAGGCTATAGACAAGCCAATAGGGCATTTTGTTAATTAGAGATTGATGGGGGAAGGGCCATCCCATGTGAGTGGTGCCATCCCTGGGCTGGTGGTCCTGGGTTCTTTATGAATGAAGGATGAGCAATAAGGGAAGCAAGCCAGTAAACAGCACTCCTCCATGGGTAACTACACTAGCTCTTGCCTTCAGCTGTGTGAGTTCCTGTCCTGACTTCCTTCCGTGATGGACTATAGATGGATTATAGCAATAGAAATCCCAACTAAGTCAAACTCTTTGGGAATATGATACATATCTAAATTTTAAATGATTCCCCATGGAATCTTTTCAACTACGTTGAAACTTGAATGAGAATGATCCCCATAGGCTCATATCTTTGAATATTTGTGCCTCAGTTATTGAAACCATTTAGGAAGAATTAGTCAGCAAGCCCCCAATTAAATGCTTCATCTTATAAATGCCTTGGTCATGGTGTTTCATCACAGCCATAGGACTATAACTAAGGCAAACTATAAAAGAAGAACAACACAAATACACAAGAATTCAGTATGCCATAAAATCCAAGGAGAGAATACAAGCTTCCGAGGACTTCCAAAGAAAATTGTGGTACACAAAGAAAAATGTATGGCTCAATAAAGTCAATAAAAATAAAAAAAAACACCATAGACTTTCCTTTGAATTTCTGAAATGTAGAAGAGTGGAAACACTAGAAGGTCTCTAAGAAGACTCCAGTGTCTCCAGGAAAAGAATCCTTTCTTCTTGTTCCAGTATTGTTGACCACCTAGGGTCTCCTTGACTTGCAGGTGCATCCTTATAAAAGCTCCCCCATCACCACATGATCTTCTTCCTGTATGTGACTTGTGCCTTTCAGCTTTGTTATAGTAACATCCATGATAGAACAATAACCTACCCTAATGCAATATGATCTCATTTTTACTTAATAAGAGTTTGTAAGACACTATTTCCAAAGATGACCTCATTGTGGGGATTTAGTACCTAAATAGATATCTTTTCTGTAGGATGAAATTCTATCCACTGGCCAGAGTTTGCTAGAAACAGTCACATTTGTGGACAAACACAAGGAAGAACCTAGGATCTATTTAGTCATGAGTTGTTGAGTTTAAAACAAAGCCAGGTTATGTAAATCTTTTTACTATGATTCACTCAGCTTTTCAGGTGGGGAAATTGAGGTTGTGAGATTTATTTTCATCTTTTATCACTGGGATTTTACTGCATGTTATAAAATAAAAAAATCTTGTAAATTATTTGGATCTATTGGTGTCCCTTCAATAAAAATATAAAGTGCTATGCTTATTAAAGTAGCACTCTTGATTTTTATAAATGTCTTTTTTTTTAGAAGTAGCAAACACTGCCAATGAAACCTTTATTAAAATAACAAGCAATTTTCAAAGATGACACTTGAATTCTTCTCCATTAGAGATTTTTACATTCTCAACTCTATTTAAGAGCCAGGCTGGTGAAAAAGCAGACACTTGGAAATGACTTTCCTGTGCTGCGAACGTGAGGGAGTTAGAGTGTGCTTCAAGAACAGGAGATGCAACTACTCGTGCTGAGGATGTCAGTGCATTTTTACAAAATACGTTCTGCTTTAAAAATGTAACTGCATTATATTTTTGAAAAAATATATTTCCTTATTTCTACTTTCTGCTCACGGGGAAGTGTGTTTCCTGGAGTTGGATCAAGGACTGAAGTACAAACGTGGAGATGAGATTGCATATTGAAGAAGTGGAGTTAAACAAATACCTTTTACCATACGTTTTTAGTTAAATGACATCATTCTACATTTTTACATGTTCTGTTTTGCATATCTGTGATTTTTTTTCATAATCTGCTATCTCTCTTTTCTTGTTCATACACTGATCACTACCAATACTGCATATAAAACATGTCAATAATGTAGCATGTGTCATCAGAAATATTTTACAGATTATAGTATTGTCTAGTATTCATGCAAACACAAGCACATATTTCATTATAGTTATAAAAAATAAAGTGTATTTGCATCCATAATTGTGAATTACCTCTTCTTAATTATTCATATACAGTAAAACTTCTAACCTAACAGCCAAAAGGAACATGCTGCTGCTGAGTTTCCTAAACAACCTTTATCCCCTTTCCCTTTTTCCTACTTCCTTTACTTCTTTCTACTCTTTCTTTTCTAATTAAATACGTTTTTATAAGTTTTAAAACCTTATCTGTATTTTAGTAGTAACTATATACATATATGTGTGTGTGTGTGTATACATATGTATATGTATGTGTATATGTATATATATTTATATGTATACATGCATGCTATATATTAGTAGCTTCTGTGGTTTCACATTTACTGATAGTCAAGTGGAAATTTTCAAAAAATCACTAGTTTCAACTATCTTTGGAAGTAATATAGATTTATAATGATTCTAACTCATCGTTATTTAGAGTTACTAATCTCTTACAGTGTTTAACTGAGAAAATCGCCCATGCTTGGCTTGTAGACAAGATCTGATAGTTAAAAGGGTTTGTTTGTTTTTCCAGAGAACCCAAGTTCAATACTCAGCAGACATGAAAAGTGGCTTACAATTACCTTTAACTCCTCTTCTAAGATATCTGCAACCATTTTGCAGCCTCTGTAGGTATTTTCATATACACACACACATAAATAAAAATAGTCTAAAATAAAAATAAAACCTAATGTGGATATTTACCTATATAAAAAGAGAGTATACAATTTACAATATGCAACTTAGAGTGATCTATAATTTCTACTATACTCTGTGGTGCTCTGAGGAATATTCCTCACGATAAAGGGGAGCTCTGTATGGAGCTCAATGTCTAGTGATATGTGTATCATCTCTGGGATCAAATGATTTTGTGGGATATGATATGTAAAGATTATGGGAATCAAGACTTAGCATGAGTTATGAATCTAGGGAACATTTTACTTTAGTCATAGCAACAAAGTAAATATTCTTTCACCTTTTAGAAAAACTACATGCAGAGTGTTCAACTCAGTAAAAATGCTCACAATCTGCAATTCAGTGATCTGATTCAGAGGTTGCACCATAGCAATACCCCACACAGTACTCATGGGACATCAGCATTTCAAATGTTGACTCTTGACTTCTTGGTTAGGAGACATGAGTTCATTCCAGTACTATGTGAGAAAAGCCAAAGGTGTGTGGTAGTGGTGTGGTGTGTGATATTTTGTTTGTGTTCACACAAAGTTTGCCTAGTGATCAGAGGACAAATTTAGTCACAAGTTAACCAAAGAAACTGGGAGGTGATGGCTTGTGCCTTTAATCCCCGCACTCGGGAGATAGGAACTGATGAGGTGAAGCTGAGACAAGACCTGAGCCTTTCTGTGTGGAGAAAGGAGAGCTAGAGGAAACAACTGGAGGCTGCGCTCAGTTCTCTGATCTTATAAGTTTTACTGCAATATCTGACTCATAGGTTTTGTTTTTGTTTTTGTTTTTCGAGACAGGGTTTCTCTGTAGGTTTAGAGCCTGTCCTGGAACCAGGCTGGCCTCGAACTCACAGAGATCAGCCTGCCTCTGCCTCCTGTGACTTATGGATTTTTATTGATTAACGTTAATTAGATTAACACTTCAGTGGTGGTTGTTTTTGTTGTTTAAAACAATGTTACAGAAACACCATGTAAAGACGTCCCACTGTTTCTGAGTCCACTCATTTCTGAAGGGTAGGATGCTTTGCTTTGTTTTGTTTCACTTTAAAATAATAAAAGATTAAGAATATAAGAACACGCCGGGCGGTGGTGGCGCACGCCTTTAATCCCAGCACTTGGGAGGCAGAGGCAGGTGGATCTCTGTGAGTTCGAGACCAGCCTGGTCTACAGAGCTAGTTCCAGGACAGGCTCCAAAACCACAGAGAAACCCTGTCTCGAAAAAAACAAACAAACAAACAAACAAAAAAGAATATAAGAACAAAACCTGAAAACTCACTATGAAATATTAGAGTGTGTATTTCAATGTTTTTAAAGAAAGGACCTTGGAGGATTTTGTTAAATCATTTAAAGTACACATTTCATCAAATTTCCTGTCACATGCATAAGAGTCACAGTAGGAACACCACTCTAAACCACCCCAAGCTACCTGTGCTGTGTCTGATGTGAAAGAAAACATGCAGGACCCAAGAGTGATCTTATCAGTTCCTATGTTCTCAATGGAATCTGGGATATGGATAATTGCTTTTCAGCTTGGCACAACTTACTGTTCTTGTTTTAACCACCAAGACATTGAAGTTAACACTGAAACTGGACTGCAGAACTCAGTTTATTTCAAAATCTTAGTTTTTTTTCAATAAAATATTTAAATCTAATATATATTTATTTCCATCATTTATAAATAGATGTTCTGAAAGACACATATTCATTTATATCATTTATTGTTATAAAGGTTCATCACTTCTATTTTAAGTAAGATAGTACACAGCAAACATAAGCCCAGCTTTTAAAACAATTGTGGACTGTCTGCCTTAGGTGTTTGTTCACAGTCCCATGGTGCTTATAGCAATAACCCATCCACACATGGCTAATTTCCATAGACAGAACAATTGAAGAATTTGTACATTAAAATAAAATTGATGTGTTGTTTCCTAGTTACTATCTTAAAACACTGAAGATTTAAATAAATCAGTAGATGATTGATTTTTTTTCCACATAAACAGAGAATTGCAAACACTCATGCAGTCGGTGCAGTACTAAAATTAAAATAATATTATTCCCAGACCATGTAATAATGCTTTAACCATATGTTTGTGAAAACGAGCATGATCTTGTTTTCACATAAGAACAGTTTCACTTTAACTTCCTCAAGTTTGCATGGCAAGGACTGAGTCCCATTGAGATGGGACCACTCTGCTCCCGCTCAGGTGGAAGATTCATTGATCTATTTTGGCAATGAGACATATAATGAGATAGGGAAAGACTCACAAAACTCAGAGCTTTGAAGCATATGCAGCTGCATATTAATGATCGCATCTGTTATGCTTTGCCTAGAGTTCTCTCTGTCTGCAGAAAGTTGCATAACCGCTGTCAAGAGATTTAAAAGGCTTCCATTAATTTGCGACGGCAGCAATTAGCAGGAATGGTGCTAAGGCAGGCTGGATCTCAAGCTGTCATTCCTGCCCATTTTTATTTACGGTTTTATTAGTGTGCACTGTCATTTGCTTAAAAGCATTAATTAAAACACACACTCATATGAACAATTCAGGGGGATCTTTTTTCTTTTAAAATGTCATTTTATGCCCTCGAATTGTTCTCAAGTGAAATATACATGACTTTGTAAAGATAGGAATGAAATGTCGAATCACACCTTAGAAGACTGTAAATGCATTACAGATAATTATTGCTGAAGTCATGGAATGAGCAAATTCTTGGGATAAAAGGATGATGCAATGAACTCATAATGTAAAGGAAACATACAAACCAGTAGTCAGGAGATCAGACCTGAATCTCTTGGCTTCTAGAAAATGTGCTATGATAGAAAACCATTTTCCTAGCAGTTATTAGTTTTCCCTTTGACAGAAAATATGAGGTTGAATTGGAAAATAGTTTCACATATGTTTACCTTTATCCTCAATAATTATGATATTCATAAATCCCAAAATGATTGTTTCCTACTCTTGAAATTAATGAATTTCTAGGACTCTTTCATTCCAATATTTTAGCACTGATAACAGTGTTAAGCGCTTTTATTTTTTCAAAAAATCCCCCCCCCACACACACACTAAGGACATCATGGTATCTCCTCCTCAATTACTTCTTAAGGATGAGAAAAAATGTTCAGAGCCTAACTTGGTTGTCCTGAGGGAACAGCAGAAACAGCTGCAGTAATAGAAACTCAAACTTAAAATGAGAAAGACAAAGTGGTTTATCTGTCTCATGTTGTCAGAGGCCAGGAGGTGGCTTGCTCCTGGCCTTGGATGATATTTTAAATAATATCAGGGCCTAAGGCAGAGTTCAAGTTTTTGTAATTCTCCACTAAGGCACCGAGAAAGAGAAATAAGTTAGAAAAAATGGCTAGGTCAGACAGAGAGCTTTTTGCTAAAATCCAGACATGTCACTGACCCATGTACAGTTATGAAATCTCTTGCATCTGTAATAGGACCTAGGAGATATGAAAAAGTTGAAACTGGATGAAAAGTTCGTATAATTTTCATATGCAAGTGTGCATATGACTTTGTATAGGGAATAAAATTAATTGATTTAATATGCAGTAATATAATCAATTTTGGAACATAACATTTTATAGCTTTATTATATCCACATTAAGATTAAAATCCTCACTAGACATAATAGAATCTTATTTATCAATGGAAACCTCAACACTTAAGTTCATTTATTTTGTTAAAAAGAGGACACTTGCTCAACTGTGTTCATAGCAGCTTTATTCATAATAGCCAGAAACTGCAAACAACCTAGATGCCCGTCAGCTGAAGAATTGATAAAATCTGGCAGAGTATTACTCAGCTGCTAAAAACAATAATGGCATCATGAAATTTGCCAGCAAAATAAGTGGAACTAGAAAAGATCATCCTGAGTGAGGTAACCCAGACACAAAAAGACAAACATGGTTAAATATTTGCTTACAAGTAGATATTATCCATAAAGTAAATAATAACTATGTGTCAATCCACAGAAGCTAACAAGAAGGACTCAAGGAAGGACTCATGATCTCCCTGTGAAGTTGAAATGGAATAGACATCACTATTTCTTATATCTTACATTAGCCCATAATTCTTGTCTGAGTTATCCCGGTGGCTTGGTTCCTTTTTTGGTGAGGCAGTCACATCTCGCTTCCTCTGATGCTGGGTCACGACTGCGGACTGCACTTCCCTCTTCCCAGAATTCTCTGCCCTGCCTCTACTTCCTGCCTAGTCACCCCATTTCTACTTCCTGCTTGGTCATCCTGACTCTACTTCTTGCCTAGCTAATGGCGAGTCAGCATTTATTGAGAATATAAGTGACGGGGGTACAGACCATTGTCCCTAATGTTTGTCTAGTGGGCCAATCAGTTTATAACTAATGTAGATTTTTGTGTGATTACTTTGGGGTAAACTGCTGTGGGACCTGGTGGGACATAAAACCTCAGTCAACAGAAGTGTTCAGGGAATGCTGTGGAAGATGGGTAGGAAAGATTTTGGGAGCCAGAGAGGTCAAGGATACCACAAGAAAACCCACAGAATGAACTAAACTTGGCTTTAGGGCTCACCGAGACTAAACCAGCAACCGGAGATTGAAATAGGCCCTCTAAACATATGTTACAGGTGTGTAGCTTGATCTCACGGGACTCCTAACAATAGGAGCTGAGACTGTCTCAGGCTCTGTTTTCTGCTTTTGGGATCCTTCCCTCCTGGGTCGATTATCCAGTATTAATGGGAAAGGAGGTGGTACTGCAACTTGATATGCCATGTACACTGGCATGGGGCCGGGGTCTGGATGCATGTGGACATGTGAACAGGAGGGAAAGATGGGGGAAAGAGCTGAGATAAAAATGGACAGAGGAGTACTTGAAGGACAGAGTACTTGAAGAGACAACTGGACTCGGAGTCCATGTTGTACATAGAAGGCCTGCCCTTTTCTGAAAAGAGGAGAGGTTTACGGGAAGGACTGATGGAGCTGAAATTATTTATTTATTTAAGGAAACACAAATAGAATAATATTTTAAAACCAGAACGGTTATATTTATTATCTTCCATTTCAAATGTATGAAACTCTGGTGTGGCAGATCCATTTATCCACTATCTGTAGCTCTGAAATTTCAGTTTTGTAAGGTATTGGATGTTCAATAAAGAATTAATTGTTGAATGAATAAACCTTTGTAAATATTATCTTGTAAGCATCTGCCTCACCTCCTGGGAGTTGATAAGGAAGTAGCTGGTTTTTTTTGGTTTTTGTTTTTTTGTTTTTTTTTTTTTGTTTTGTTTTTGCTTTCTTCAATTAAAGCCTTTTGGGTCTACTACAGATCACGGTTCTCAGCACCTACGATAGCAATGCTCTGTCTACTCACAAAGGTAAAGCCAGATCCTTACGAGAGGAAATTCTTATTTTAAAAAAACCCACTTCCTTTGTTTTCCAGAGGAGAAAATAAATTCTCCTCACAAATTCTCTGAAAGATCCACATCTGAAACAAGACTGCATATTGAAGGCATTAACACATTGGCGTTGCCGATAAAACTGGAAGGCATGAGAGAGGATCAAAACACAGTTTCAGAATCTCTATGTTGCAGGGCCTCCTTCCAAAAGCCAAACAGCTTGTTCATTAGCAGAACCTCATTGGTTTCACTGCAGTCTAAGGACCAATGAATGCTTCAGGTGAGATGTCTGACTCACTAACTAATTGTGTGGTTCTATCTATTCTATCTTTTAGAAGGACTTGGGAAACTATTGTTTGTTTGTTTTTTTAAGTTAACACCAAGCACAATTACTTTAAAATGCTTTTTGAAATAATACCAAGATATGTGCAACATTTTGTTAGCTATAAATATTCACCTGCAAGCATGAACTCATTGCTCTTTTACACTGCTGATTAATTCATGGAATAAATACAAAACTTAGATTGATGATTCTGTGTTTTACAAAGTGTCCATGTCCAGTTACTGGAAATTACACTCTACAGTATAAATTTGGTTGACAGCTTAATAGGATATTGGTAAGTTTAAATGTATTTGTTCAGTTGGTTTCCCATGTGGATAATATTAATTATGCAGAACTTGGACATAGAAACAAGTCTTCACAGAAATAGTAATAAAGAGTGGATTTTATCTGTTAGGGTTGCATATAGCATCTGTGAGTCTGGAGTCAAAGGAAAGTTTCCAGGTAGTGCAGATGGAAGAGTAAGTCCTTTAAAATCTGCATCATTTTAATGAAGTGTATTTAATATTGCACAGTCCTTTCTAAACATAATGAAAAGAGATATACTACTTCAACTTTCTAAAATGTAAAATACATTTGTTCTAGACTTATTTACTGTGCAACCTCTTTTAGTATTTTGTTTGGTTTTGTTTTCTCTATACAGGGTTTCTCTATGTAGCTTTGGTACCTGTCCTGGAACTAGCTCTTGTAGCTCTTTTCTTCTGTACCAGCCTGCTTTTCAGGAGCCTAGTTAACAATCTTGACCAGTTAAGAATGCCAGTCTTTCTGGGATATCAACACTTACCGCACACCGTGCCCCCATGTCTGCGCTCTGTGCACTATTACCCAGTTACCGAGCTTCGGGCAAGGGGCTGGAGGTTAAAATACACAGACACACACAGACAGAGACAGCTACACGGGTCATCCTTGAATTCCCCAAGAAAGCCCCTTTATTGTGTTCAGGGGCAGATTATATAGAGATAGCCATGCCCCAGCCAAACCCACCAGAAACCACTCTCCTGCCATCAGGAACTCCTGAAGGTCTCCTGCTCAGAGCAGCTGTAGGCACTCAGATCAGCGGATTACAAGAAATTCAGGATCTGGGGTTTCACTGCTCCCAACAAACACTCAGCATTTAATTGTTCAATCACACCAGTTTTCCTATCCTATCCATGCCTTTCCAACAATGTCTTTCAAGTTTCTCTCATTCTTTCCACTCCAGGTGTTAGCCTATTTTTATTTGATTATAGTTGATACAATCATATGTATTTGTATAGAAATATGTATAAATAAGCCTGCTGATTCAGTTGTTGTTGTTTATGTGTATACTCTGCATTGGCAAGCAATAAGAGGGCTCATCTCTGGGAGAGGTTAAGTTTTTTGAGTAGTCATCAGTGGTCTGAAGTTCTTTATCATTGGTAGGGTCCCCTTTCTACATTGACATGTTCATTGTTATTGTTCAGGTACTATTTATGCAGTCATATCGAGGAAAGACTGTCTCACAGAATAATTTTTTAGATTCTAGATTTTACAATCTTTCTGCCTCAACTTCCAAAATGTTCTCT
This sequence comes from Microtus ochrogaster, assembly GCF_000317375.1. Taxonomy (NCBI): domain Eukaryota; kingdom Metazoa; phylum Chordata; class Mammalia; order Rodentia; family Cricetidae; genus Microtus; species Microtus ochrogaster. The sequence continues at coordinate 16,392,198 of NC_022020.1, read as the reverse complement.
GAACCATTGATGCAGGAGCCACAATATGATGTTTGCATTGGGGCTGGGATCCTGACAATTTGTTGATCTCTGCATTGTGACCATCTGTGGTCTTCTGTGATGGATTACACAAAGCTTCGTTGATGAAGAGTAGTGGCTACACTTATCAATATGTATAAAGTTAAGATTCAAAGTGCAGTAAGGAATTTTGCTCAGCTAGCAAAGTTTCAGTAGTTGATTATTTTCTAAGGTCCATGATCTCACTAAACCTGAAATACCTAGCCAGGTTTCCAGTACTAGAAATTACTTTCCTTCTATTGAGTGGGTCTGAACTCCAACCAGACAGTCATTTGTTGCTATTGACATGTGAGTGCTACTTATTGTACTTTCATGCACATCTTGTCATGTGGTTAATGTCTTGGTTTATAGATGTCAAAGTTGGGTAGGATTGTTATATTTTAATTTCTAGCTTGGGGAAAATTGAATAGTATTTTCCAGAACCATTGACATTAGACTACAAAAAAAAATTGTTCAGGTTAGATCCACCTCAGATAATATTACTCGTGTGCTCTAAGTGTGTTGTGTCTTCTGCAATACTGTCTCACCTTCAGTCCCTGAGAGGCAACCAAAAGTGTCAAAGATAATCTATAATGTTAGGGAAGTCACCCTGACAATTAGGAGTTCTTTTCCCATTTATTATGAGTTAGGTGGTTAGTCAGTAGTTCTTATGCAGGACACTGACGATGCAAATTAGTTTACCTTCCTTTAAGATGTGTGTTTGTATATGTATGCATATGTATATATTATTCCTTGAGTTTTTACCAAATAGCCTTCGTGTTATTTGCTTCTACTCTCTTTCTATATTGAATCTTTCCTTCCTCCCCAATTTGAGTCCCTTCCCAGTTATTCTGTTTCTCATTTCAATTACTCCATCTGCAATCTGCTATTTGTCTCCTAACACACCTGCCCTTTTATGATCTCTTTATACTTTCTTGTATCTATGATTACTCTGTGTTGTACACTCACATCTGAGGATATTGAGGTGGGAACTGTAAATGAGAGAGAGCATGTATGTGGCATCTGTGTTTTGGGTCTGGGTTACATTTCTCAGTATAATCTTTTTTAGGTTCATACACTTAGCTACAAATTTGATGATTTAATTTACAACTAAATAGTCTTCCATTGTGCATACGTACCACATTTCCATCATCCAGTCATATGTGGAAGAACATTTAGGTTATTGTGAATGGTGTGACATTGAGTATTTCTCAGCAGTATCTGTGAAATAAGATGCTGAGTGTTTAAAGCACAGGTCAAGGAGTGGTATATCTGTACTTCGTAAAGAAAACAATCTGTCATTCTCTTACTGCTTCTCTTAGAATCATATGAGTTAAACAATTAATCATAATAGATACAGGGATACATGACTATTCTCATCTAAGTTAGGCCTCCATGGAAAGAATGGAATCACAAAACTTTTATTAAGATATTAGCTTTCTCATTTTTATTAAGCATTGAAAACAGTTTTGAATGCATTAAGTTCAAATAAGTAGTTTTATATAAATCTAGTAGAAATGAATTTACCACCTATACTATTAAGGTCAAAATATAGTAAACATCTTTGCAAGCGCGTCATTCACATGAAATGAATGTTCATTTATTTTAATGTCAGTTTATATTTTGAGTGTTAATTCCAGGTCCTGAAGCTTTAGAAAAAAAATGTGAATCCTCCGTACTTTGAAACTAGGAGATATTTGATGGAGTCAATGCATCAAAATAATCATCCATTATAGATATCTTTTTCCTGTCTTTGTTAAGCCTTACATATAGATTTTCAAATAACACCGTGTAGGTGAAACTGTATAACTGGCTGGCCACGTGGAAAAAACAATTTCGTTGATTTAGCATTAGAAATGAGAACATAAAAATGAGGCTTTAAATTTATTAATGTTTATATTTTATTGCTTTTAATTTTAACTGAAAAATGCAACTAATCATATATGATTTTTTTCAGTAGTTCAGCAGATGTAATAAAATAAAATAAAATGTGGTGTCAGCATGGTTTGTGCCCTGACAGACTACTTTCCCTAAAATTCTCAATTAAGGTCCCTCTGGGGTGAGCTGCTTTGAAGCACAATATTGCAGTTCGCCCTTGCTGTCTCTACTGAAGATATTTCTTAAAGTTAACTAACACTTTTTGCTTTGTAGCACTGTGTAGGAATACAGAAGGGCCAAAATCTTGAGATGTGTCAAATTGCTTTTAGAAATAATGACTTGTTGCCATGGTAACCTTGAACCTAACGAATCCATCTCAAGATCTCAGTTCAGGTATAAAATGAACTGCACAGGAAATTTTAAAATAGTGACTCAGTTGCTTGACTCAAGATATGTTTCATATTCTTTATTCTCCTTTAAATGTTAGGCAACAGAATATTATTTGGAAAATGAACCCTTGGCTCACATAAAATATTTTTTCTACAACTAGGAATTAATTTTAATATAAGGCATTTGTAGTATTGTCTTGGTAAGCTTTAGACACATCTCTTTTTTACATTTATTTTATTTATGTGCATATGTGTGAGACTGCATCAGTATATTCCATGTTTGTGGGTATTTTCAGAGCCCAGAAAAGGGTGTTGGAACCCCACAGCTGGAGTTACAGGTGGCAGTGAGCCACCTGGCAAGGTTAACACAGGAACAGAACTAATGTCCTATGGAAGAACAGCAAGTACTCCTCACTGCTGAACCCTCAATCTCCATAAAATATACCTTTCTTAAAACTATTTTTCCTAGGTACCTAACAAGAATAGGCACTTTCTGTAAAACAAGTGTTATATGTAATATATATATATATATATATATATGTGTGTGTGTGTGTGTGTGTGTGTGTTTATATCTATACATGTATATGAAAGTACGTGTAATTTATAGTGTTAATTGAGTTATGAACAATAATTCAGAATTGAATAAAGGAGAGATGAGTTGACAATGTACTATCTACTAATGTCTGGAGAATGAGAATGATGTCTATCTAACCGGGAAACAGCTGGCTAAAATATATCTGTTTGAAGCAGTACAAGCAGGGTGTTTGCTGTGCATGCTCAAGAAAACAACGCAAGATAGAAAACAATGCGCAACAACCAACACAGCAGCGTAAATCTCCTAGGCCCTGCTCCTACAGGTTGTGAGCTCTATGCGCTATTTTTCTAAATGGTAAAATTAACTCTTACTGAAATGATCAGCAAGTGTTGTGGCATGTCACAGAATTACTTAATTATCCAAAACAATTTCTGATATAAAATTCTAAACGAGCAGCTAGAATTCTTTATTGGCAAATCATGAAGCTAGAGTGAAAAATTAAATGCAAAAATACTTTAAGAACAAATAATATGAAAATTCTTCTGCCCCGAAAATTCTGGCAAATGTCTCTTTTGTGTAGCCAATAGCAAGTAAACACCAATCCTGTATCTCCCAAGAGACAGCCATCAGGATGTTCCAGCCACCATCAATTCCGCATAATTAGTCCAGAGAACTGCAGCAGGGCCTCGTGGGTCATGTGGGAGGCCAGACACCCACTTATCTCAGTAGTTAAAGCTTCAACATCACACTGGGTTTTAGAAACGTAAGAACAAGACAACATTAACTTTCATTGCCCAGATGTAACATTCTTGTTTGCTTCAATGTTTGCACTAAAAAGTTCAAGCTAGAAAGGTCCTAACTAAACACACCACACGAGAATTCTTATAACTTCAGAGCAAGGTTCAAATCCTGAGCCACAACTGCTCTGTTTTTCGAGTTATTCTCTTCTAATAAGCAATGAAACTTTTTATTATTTTTCACATTATAATGGATTCCATTTATATTTTGATGAATAGACACACTGAGCCAAGTGTGAATTGGTTGCATGTTTTGCTCTGCACACTCATCATTTCTTTTTTAATCTCACATTCTGGAATATAGACTATAAAATGTATTATTATTACACGTCACCTCTAAACACAATAGCACACTACAATTGTCTTCAGCATAACTGTAGCTCTAAGATAATGCCATTGATAAGCTTTTATTCTGTTTTCAGTGAAGATAGATTCTTCCCTTATGCAATACATCCTAACCAGAGATTACCCTCCATCTGCTCTAGCTACCCCATATCTCAGCTCTCTATGAGATCCATTCCCACTCCCTTTACCTTTTCAGAAAAAGGAAGAACTCATTTTTCATATTATACTATAATTACATAATTTCTTTTTTTCCCTTCCTCCAAACCTTCCCATATGCTCCTACTTGCTCTTTTTCTTTTCCTTTTTTTCTTTCTTTTTTTTTGGTTTTTTCAAGACAGGGTTTCTCTGTAACTTTGGAACCTGTCCTGGAACTGCTTTGTAGGAACAGAGATCCGCCTGCCTCTACCTCCACAGTGCTGGGATTAAAGGCATGTGCCACCACCACCCGGTTCTACTTGCTCGTTTTCAAACTAATGAAACCCTTTTCACATTGTCATTACATGTATGTGTGTGTACGTATGTGTATGGAATATATACATACATGCATGATGTATAATGTGTTTATGTGTATTGTAAACATATATTCCTAATTATAACATGCTCAGACTGTATAATGTTATTGCATGCATGTTTCCAGGGCTGACCATTTGGTATGGGATAAACAATTAATATGATCTCCTCTGAAGAAGACTATTTCCCCTCCTTCAGCATTCCTTAGTGGCCTGTACTTTGTTGTATATTGTTGAGGCCTTGTGGGCATTCCCCTGTATACTTTGGAGTATTTATTGTTGTTTTCCTTGTTCTGCTCATGCCTAGGCAGTTATATTGATGAAACTTTATGGGTGTAGTTTTTCAGATTCCTAGGATATACAGTCTCACTTCAAACTCTCTGATATGTTGGCTCTTATAGTCTTTGTGCCCTCTGTTCAGCAATGTCCCTTGACTGGGACTGAGCTCCACACCTCTGCATTTTGCTTGGTGGTGCCTTTTGGTAGTGGTCTCTGTTCATTGCAAAGAGGGAGAAAATACTATTGCAAGAGAAGATATGTATCATCTTATTGAAACTTAGAGCTGGTAGAGAGAAGAATAGAAATGGTATATAGGAAAAGGAAAGAAAATGCTAGTTATATATATTGCCTATGTGTGGAAAATCTGACAAACTTACAAAAAAAAACTTTTGAAAATAGTTATAAGTAAAAATAGTATTAAAAAGTATATTAGATTTTCAGAATAGTAATTGAGCATAAAACATTAATTATATATTCCAGCATTTCAGCATTTAAAAAGTTTAAATAACGAACTTTATGATAACTAAAATTGAACCTCCACAAAAAAGAAAAATTTAGGGGGCTCAGGATATATCTTCTCTGGTTGAGTACTTGCCTAATCTGATGAAGCCCTGGGTTTGATTTGTGGCACTGCATACACCCAGGGTGCAGGTGCACTTCTGTAAAGCTAACGTTTGGGAAGTGGTGGCAGGTGAATCAGAAAGCCAAGTTTAGCGCCAGCTATGTAGAAAGTTCAAGTACAGCCTGGAATACTACCACCATTTCTTAAATAAATAAGTAAATAAATAATAGAAAGAAAAAGGAAAGGAAAAATGTAAATGCATGCTAACAGGGTATAAGTAGCTTACATATTCTTAAAACTGAGACATTTGTGATGAAATAACAAAGAGTATGTATTGAGGAGATATCTAATATAGTTTAAAATGATAAGACCCATCTTTGTTAATAAATCATTTTCAATAAATGCAAGCTATTTTATTCATAAAACACAAACCGACAAAACTATTTTTCAAAATACCATTAGACAATAAGAGATAAACCGAACACTCAGTAAAAAATATTCACACATGAAATTTTTAAATTTGTTATTTATAACTTTAATAAAAAAACAGTTGAAAATGATACAAATTAAATTTGACCTCACAGGAATGACGTAAATATCCAAATTTTAGTTGAGTAAATTTCTTATTAAAGAAAATAATATATACAACAAATGATGCAAATAATCACTCAAAAGAAAGTTCGTTAGCATTTGTTATCATTGATGTAAACACATATGATAGTGAAATATGGCTATGCACTGTGGAAATTGAAGATGTACAAAGTACTGAAAACAATTTGTTTGTTGGGTTTGGAGTAACGCACTCTCCTGTCTGTTGCGGATGGACATTTGGGAAGGGATAGTCTATTTGGAGAAGAAATCTGATGCAACACAGTTAAACCGAGGCAGTATATGAGTCAGCATTTAAAACATTTAAGTTTTGTTTCTACAAAGATTTCAGTACATGTCTACTAAATAACCAAATATAAATATTGGTAGCACATTGCCCATATTTGCTAAAGCCTGTAACAAACCAAAATATCCTTCCTATGGGAAGGAAAAATGGTATCTGTGCGATAAAAATCTATTTGGCAACATAGAGAATGAGGTATGGTTCACCTGGCCTGCAATAGCATTTTATGAAATACTACTCCCAGTTGGAGATAAGGTTTCTAGTTCCTTATCACCTGAAACAAACCACATATGATCTTGACACTGTGCTGTTAGCTGTCTGTAATATGAAAGTCATCACAAGTCTTCCAACATAGCAACATTTCTTGAGAGAGAAAATGTTTGGAGGAGATTGAATGGCAAGTAAGGGTTCTTACCACTGTGCCATCTCCCCTGCCTGGGAGGACGACAGATTTCTCTGTTGATAGATGATGGCACAGCCAGCCACACCTGAACTTCGCTGTGCCGTTGGCTGGGAATTCTCCCCTTAGCAATACTCAAGCTGCCTTTTTGTTGGTATCCACTTGAATAAGTCTGAGCCACTAAGTCTTTTTCAGGTCACCCTGTGGGAGGTTTATAGGGTTCTCTGGATTTCATGATATTATGGGGGAGAGCTTATGGTAGTGGCTTCTCATTTCACTCCTCTTCCCTGTAGAGTGGTTTGACTGCCATTTACCTCGCTCCAGAGTGTTAGATAATTGCACAGGATGTCTGGCCATCACTAGGTAATTTTGCATAATCTGTTTCACATCGCCTGTGGGTCCCTGAAGGTTTTTGGTGTCTTTGCTTATGGACATTCTCCTCTCCTCTGTGGTTGGTGGTTGCAGAATTCTCACTTTATGATGCGGGCTTAGTTTGTCATTGCCTTTATTAATCTACCATTCCATATTAGCATATTTATTCTCTGACATTCTGTTGATTACGGTAACCCTGAATTGCATTTACATATTCCTTGCCTGTTTCTGACATTATATGTCAGACTTATTTTTATCATATTTATGGAAGAAAGGTTGGTTATCCATACTCTGACATTTTCAAAACTCCAGAGAAAGTGCAAATGCTAAAATCATTTTAAACAATTGACTAGGATAGTATGAACAAAAGAACTATGCCAAAGTAACCAAACGTGAATGCTTGTTTGCACCAGGTACTGAAGGACATGGGGAGAGGGCACAATCAAATGCACCACCAGAAAGGGCTTCTGATGGGATTGTAAGAGCAATAGTTTAAAGATATGTGTGGGAACATCATATACAGTCATTGCCTGGAGTTTCCCTCATCATGGCATAGATTAAAACATCTGTAATTGCATTGTATGTGTGCTGAAGTTAAACTGAAAAGGAAATTGGTCAGAGAAATGTGTGCCAGATTTCTCAGCATAAAAAAAAAAAAATCACAAAAAGCAAGACCGAAGGACAGAAGAAATCCAATCTGGAGCCATATCACGGGGGTTGGAGCTCAAAGTTCTGTGTTCTCATGTTTATCTCCCTGCCCATAGTGCTTGACCCCCAGGTGTGTGTGTGTGTGTGTGTGTGTGTGTGTGTGTGTGTGTATGCATGTGTGCGTGTGTGCGTGCATCCTGCCCACATTTTCACTTTAGTATGTTTAGCAGTGAAAAGTAATTTTAAATATATGTCTATATCACTTTCCTTAACATTGTGCACTTGAGTAATATATTTCATCCTTAAGTAACCTATTAAAAATTGAATCCTACATGCCAGCATTTAACTTTGGAAAGTTACTTTTGTGTACCTTATGTTGATAGTTGTAGGATGAAGGTGGTGTGTAGTTCCCAATTCATCCTCTTCTTTAAAAGGGATAGGATTTAAGTTCATTCTACTGAAGGTGATGTTTTTCAGTTTTGTCGGAAAATGTTTTAAAAGGCAAAAGGAACTTTCTATCACTAAAGCAGGCACAATGTGGAACTAAGGCCATCCTGTTATAAAACATGTCTTTAATGCTTTATCAGCCAGTACGATTGGGCCCAAGGGATGAATCTCTACATTCTCCCACTCAGATGGTAAACACTGTTGAAAGCAAAGTTGTTTCACTCTGTAGAATGTCTGCTGCCTTGCTTAAAGAACTTAATACCCATTTAGAGATATAAAAACAGAAATGTGTGTGTGTGTGTGTGTATGCTGGTTTTCTTTTTTAATTATTTTATTTTTATTATTTTATGTTTATCGGTGTGAGGGTCAGATGCCCTGGAACTGGAGTTACAGACAGTTGTGAGCTGCCATGTGTGTGCTGGGAATTGAACTCAGGTCATCTGGAAGAGCGGCCAGTGCTCTTAACCGCTGAGCCATCGCTCCAGCCCCACACTGGTTTTCATATTACACACAGAGCCCTAGAGGACAGTACATTATATTTCACTTTCCCCATCACCTATCAGTTAGTGAGGAAACTATTTGTCAGGCCTTAAGTACTTGGAGAAGAAACATGTCAATTTCTATTTATACCATAGTCTCCCTTAGAAATAGTAGGTCCATGACACTAGAGATATTTTGAAAGCCATTCTTTGTGGAATAGGAACAACCCTGTAGATACATCAGATGGTATGTTAATACCATGGAAAATCATGGTGTGTGTGGTGCCCCTAACCGATGTGATCCTGAGTAGAAATCAAAGTGCTCTGTTCATGAAACTATTCATACAACATCAACACCACTGTTAGTCAATAGTTCAATAGTCACTAGTCTTTATTTGAGTGTTTTTTAAACAAGTTCTCACTATGTAGCTTGGTTATTCTTGAACTTACTATGTAGTGCAGACTGTTCACCACCTTGCAGTGATCCTCCTGCCTCGGGTGCTGGGATTACAGACTATGTTATCACTCCTAGGTCTTCACAATTTCTTTTGTTAGCAGACAATGCATACATTTGAAATCCGCATTTTGTCACTTTCACATTCACTGTTTGGCTCGGCCGTTCAGGATGGTCTTATACCCCAATTAGTGTCAAAGGAACACACACAAAAAGAAAAATAAGATGTTTCAGAGACTCGGATTGAATTAGCTGAGAGGAGCTCACATTTCTGGTCTCTTTACACATTGCTGATCCACGCACACTGCTCCTGGGTGTGGGGTCCAGATGATGGTGGCTTCACACATGGGAGCATCATCTTGTCCGTGTCATGAAATACGCTACAGCGAGACTCTACAAAAATATCCATAATATATAACATAGATATTAATGTCAGGATTTCAATGCATGTTCTTCCTAAACACCCTGCTCCTATCCTAGAACTCCGTGAGTGGTGGAATGTGTGTGGAATTTTGTGGAGGGGTCAGAGTCAGTCAGAGATAATCATTTTAAAATGCTCATTAACACACGAGCCATCTGCTGCTGAGCAATTTGAGTGAAAAGTGAAGCTCGTATTTCCTGTTTTCTGTTTATTTAGCTGCAGCACATTTGTTCTGTTGTCTGAGACTGTGAGGCAGCTATATTTAGTAAGAAAACATTAAGTCAAGGTCTTATGGAAAGAGGGAAAACAATGCTAAGTGAGGTAAAATCATTTTCATTAAATTGAAAGATATCTATTATTATCTAAAGTTTATCATTTTATAATTTTGCTCACTTGAAAATTATTGTATTTGATGAAAAAGAAAACTCTGGGTCCTTCAATAATTTATTTCTTTCTAAAAATATTTATGTTTTAATATTTGCTTCTGCTGTTTTTATTTTTTCTCCCATTCTTTGCGTTCTATGTTTTTTTTCTTCTAGACTTCTTATTTAGTTATGATATGTGGTGATATTATATGAAAGTAATCTTATCATTTTTATAAAATTAGCTTAATATGTGCTTTTACTAGAATTAAAATAGGTAATAATTACTGGACTATTAATTGACTGGGCTTCTGGAATATGGTCAAGGTGGGTTTTTTCCTTATTAATTACCTTTCTGAATATTTTTAAACATCATCTGTGATGGCTATTATTGACTGTCAATGACTGCATTTTGAAATTAACTAAAACCTAAGTGACTGGACCCATCTGTGAGTGATTTTTTTTCTTAATTAAATAATTTGAAGTTTGCAGATCCACTTTAAAAATGCATTTTTTTTAAGGTGGGAATTTTCACCTTTAATCTAAGCCACACCTCGGCCACAAACCTAAAGGAAATAAAAGGATGCTTAGTTTCTTTTCTTGCTTGCTCGGGCTTTTGCTGGCAAATCCGTTCGTTCACTGACATACACTAGCAGCTAGCTGAGATATCCAGTCTCATGGACTGAACATCTGGTGGATCTTTGGACTTGTTCATTGGTAGATAGCCATTATTGGACTAGCTGGACCACAGTCTGTAAGCTACTCTAATAAACCCTTTTTATAGACTGCAATAAATCCCTATTTATAGATTCATTTTATGTAGATCCACTCTATGTCGATTCCTGCAGAGAACTTGACTATTACATCATCTATTTCCAAAAATGACTTTTGAATTCTCACTTAGAAACTGTCACAATGTGCTGACAGATACATAGTTCCCATGTTGGACAATATGATAAGCGTGTAAATCAATCCTTGGGAGACTTTCCTCTGTGTAACTTCTGTTCTCGTTGGAGTCTCATCTACAGACTGTAAAAATGGCCCATGCTACTCTTGCTTTGATTCAGCAGCAAAACTGGGGGATTAACAAACTCAGATCGATTCCCATCCAGTAGAGCTGAAGTTTGCATTGTACTCTTGGGAGTGTGTATCGGTCTACAAATGTCGAGTGGTAAGACAACTGGCTTCCATTCCCTTTCCTTAGGCTAATGTGAGGCTTCCCTTTGATCCCTAGTCTAGGGGCAGACCAGTATTTGTTGTTGAGTGGGTTTAGAAACCTTCAAGTGATGTAGAGAAGAATAGGCTTCTTGCCTTATGTACGCCCAAGACCTGGCTTTTGTTTTTTTCTTTTCTATATTTAAGGTTTAAAAATTAGATCCTATTACCAAGGCAAATTTACTCCAAAGTGTCAAAATCCACCGCAGGAAGCCTATTGTAGTCCTACAGGCTTTCTTCTGATGCTTCCAAGTTTATAAGAATGTTTAAATATTTGTCCCATTTTACCTGTCCTTCCTTTATAATCTTTAGTTCTAGTCCTTCATAAGCTGAACTTTTAATTACTACGGCATGCATTTTATGTATCTATTCTTGGATCCAGTTTTATTCTGTATTGTCAGCAACCTACTATTTTTAGGCACATATTTCATGAAAACAAAAAAAACAGGAAAGAATTTTCAGTTAAGAAAATCTAAAAGGATAAAATTGCTAACTTTATTCACTCTCCATAGACCGTACTATAGAAAAGCAGTTCTAAATTTTTACCAAAGACTTTGAATGCCAACAACATGGATTTGACTTTTAACTTTTGTACTATGCGACAGATTAATCTTGGTAATTATAATTTGGTAAAAGTAAATAAAATTTAAAAGCCTTTTCCGTATCTTAAAACTATTTCCATAGAAAATGTTACAAAACTGTGTTTCTTTCACTTACAATGGTTTGGAACTGCAGTTTAAAAATCCCAGGGAATTTTTAAAGGACTAGAACTTTTCAAAGTTATTCTCAGGCTCTATTTCCTGATTTACTGTAAACATGCTCTTTTTCTTTAACATAAAAGGTAAAACATCAACAAGTTAAAACATCAAAAGCTGTGAACATATGACGTGTGGTGTGACAGTACGAGTTACGGTTTTAAGTTTTAACAAAGAGAGACATTTTGTGAAAGGGTTCAAGATACTGCATTCAGAAACAAAAGAGTCAACGTTCCCTTAACAGATAGTGTGTGGATCAGCTGAGCACATCCACACTGATTCATTCGATTTTACAATTATCTAATAAGTGGGTAATGTAGTTTGCATTGCCAACAGTTGGCAGTTAAGACAAAAAGGCACAGAGCCATCCAGCAACCCTTACAGGCCAGCATACAAATTTTATAAATAAGATTATATAAGGATTGAAATTTAAGTAAAGTAGCTCATTTAGTAAAGGAAATGTATGTGCCCCATTTGATCTCTCAGATATCAAATTCTAAAGTAAGTCTCTTGCTTATACAATGTATATATTACATGTAATATATAATAACTATATATATAATCCTAATGGCACACTAGTATTTTGCTTTTATAGTTAAATTATCATTATCCCTCATCGTCTTATGTATGTGATGTGTGTAAGTTGCTTCAAGAACCAAAGCGCATGTGCGCAGTCGGAAGATAACTTTGGTTAGTTGATTCTTCTCCTTTACATGGTTCCAGAAACTCAGCCCAAGTCATCAGGGGTGCACAGTAAGTGTGGAGTTGAGCTGTTGTACTGGCTCAAAATACCAATACTTTGCTAATTAATAAATTAATGTTATACATTATTAATTAAGATAATACAGATAACAGATACCATGTACATGAAACTTAGTCTCTTTTCTCTATATCCTTTTCCTCATGGGTTTTAGAGTCACTGTGGACCTGAGTGATAAAACAGTATGTCTTGATAAATAAATCTCTTGTAATTAGATTCAGTGTAATTTCTCTGTTTAAATATCATATAGAGTCATTGTTAGTTTATCATAACAGGAAGTCAAGATAGCAATGTGTGTTTTCTGCAAGTCATGACATTAATTCCAAATTTGCTTTAAGTTCAGCAAAATAATTTTAATAGTTTTTCCTCATGAGCACAAACATTTCTAACATACAAATAGAATCCTTGATGAAAGATCTAATTATTTTATATTGATTTTTTCCTGTTAATGTAATGGAAACTTCAGCTGTTTGGGAAAATGCTGATCTTTCTCATATACAATACAATTGCAACAATTTTATCAAATATGTAGAAAACAGAACTCTATATAATATTATCACAAACATATTAAAATGTGATATTGACAAATTCAGGACAATTCTTTTATTAGATGCTTCTCAGAGAGAGAGAGAGACACCTGCTTAGTTACTGTTTTTTATTGTCAAACTACAATGATGCTGTGGCCAGGGGATCTTAAACTGAAAATCAAGCAGCAAGAAGGTGTGTGTGTGCATGTGTGTATGTGTGTGCATGTGTGTATGTGTGTATGTGTGTGCATGTGTGTATGTGTGTGCATGTGTGTATGTCTGTTGGGTGGCCATGTTCATGTGTGTATGCTCAATCAATCCATTTTTCTCTTTTGTTGCATAATTTTATCTTTGTTTTTATTTTATCTAGTCAACTAGAATATATATGTTTATCCATTCCTGGTATCTAATTTCAAGGCCATAAACAATATATTTGAACATAAATTATTCTAATTATAAACAGCAGGAATGAACCATTGTTTCTTATTTTCCACTCATATGGGATGAATTATTCAGATCCATTTTATTTATTTTCTCATCTAGAATCACTATTTTATGAATGATGTTTTTGATAATAAAAGCAAAAGAGAAAAATTGATGTTTTCTGCAATGATCAAATCATTAAGATTTTTCATTTTTATTGTTTTACGGTATTAGTTTCTTTTAAAGCCTTTCAGTCATGATTCATTGCATTTTTATAAAATTAATATACTATAAAAAATATAACCTCATTAATAATTCCCTTTAATTATTATTCCTTATAATTTTTATTAAAAAAATTGTAAGATTTTTTTCAAAGAAAACAAACTATTTTTATTTTACATACCAATCCCAGTTCCCACTTTCTCCCTTCCTCCCATTCCCTCCACTTACTTCCCCAATTCCTTATCCACTCCTCAGAGAAGCGAAGACACATTACTTTGGGAAAGGTTCAAAGGCCCTCCCTACTATATCTAGGCTGAGCAAGCTAATTGTTCAAAGAGAATAGGTTCCCAAAAAGCCAGTACAGTTAGTAGGGATAAATCCTGGTGCCACTGCCAATGTCCCCTCAATTTGCCCCAGCCATGCAACTATCAACCACATTCAGAGGGACTAGTTTTTTCCTTTGCTTATTCCTTCCTAGTCCCGCTGGTGTTGGTGAGCTCCCCTTAGCTCAGATGGACTGTACCCAGCATGGTGTTTGCTCATATTCTTATTCCTCTCACTCTTCAATTGGACTCTGGGAGGTCAGTCCATTGCTCTGATGCGGGTCTCTGCCTCTGTTTTCATTAGTTGCTGGATAAAGGTTCTATGGTGATATTTAAGATATTCATCAGTCTGATTACAGTGCAAGTCAAGATTGGGACCCCTCTCCTCTATTGCATAGGGTCTCTCTTGTAGATTCCTGGGAATTTCTTTATAGCAAGGTTTCTTGCTAACTCCATAATGGCTCCCTCAATCAAGATACCAGAAAATGGAAAGATCTCCCATATTCTTGGGTAAGTTGTGTTGGGGGCAGTGAGATCCCAGATCCTGAATTTCTTGTAAACAACTTGTTTTCCCCTTATCTGAGTGCCTACACAGCTGCTCTGAGCAAAAGACCTTCAGGAGTTCCTGATGGCAGGAGAGTGGTTTCTGGTGGGTTTGGCTGGGGCGTGGCTAACTCTATATAATCTGCCTCTGAACACAATAAAGGGACATTCTTGGGGAATTCAAGGATGACCCGTGTTGCTGTCTCTCTGTCTGTATTTGTCTGTGTATTTTAACCTCCAACCCCTTATCCAAAGCTCGTGAACTGGGTGCCAGTGCACAGAGCGCAGACACGGGAGCACAGTGCCCGGCAAGTTGAATCAACATAATAAAAATGGCAATTATACCAAAATCAATCTATAGGTTCAACGCAATCCCCATCAAAATCCCAAAGCAATTCTTCACAGACCTTGAAAGAGCAATAATCAACTTCATCTGGAAAAACAAAACAAAGCAAAACAAAAAAGCAGGATAGCCAAAACAATCCCGTACAATAAAGGAACTTCCGGATGCATCCCCATCCCTGACATCAAGCTCTATTACAGAGCTACAGTAATTGAAACAGCTTGATATTGGCACAAAAAAAAAGTGGTTGACCAATGGAATCTAACCAAAGACCCACATCAGACAAAGGTCTGATCTACAAAATATATAAAGAACTCAAGAAATTAGACATCTAAATTTCAAATAACTCAATTTAAAAATGGGGTACAGAACCAAACAGAGAATTCTCAACAGTAGAATATAGGATTCTTACATGTTGACTCCTGTATTGGATATGTTTTCTTTGTTTTTGCCTAACAATATCAAGCTAAGACTCTATTCTTGTTTTTACGTAAAATGTTTGTTCTATTTGTAGAAATCAAGGAAATCTCATTTTAATATTACATTTCATTCTGAAATATATTGAGATTTACATTAAATATTACATTGTTCAAAGCAAACAATTGAATTTTAAGAAACTATAAAGATATTGGTTGGTCAGTGTTCACATCAGTATAAACATTATTGATTTGTGCAGAGTGAATGGATAAAGTCACCACTCCATGTGAGAATGGTGTCCTAACAAAGTCTAGATATTATATTGGATATTGCTATTTAGTAAATAGGTACAGCATGTAATATGCGAACAGAGCCCCTTTAAAAATAGTGGTTTGACACCCATGTATTCTGGAATACCATTCTGTAATTTAGTAAGTATCAAATTATTAAGAAAATATGAAAAGATAGACTGAGCGATAGTACTTGTTCTAAATGTCCCCTGGTGATAACTAGGGGAAGTTTTTAGAACATAAATTACAAGACATCAGTGTTTGAATGTAATGTAATCAACCTAATCATGCTATTAAAAACATTTTGGAGTGTCATATCAAATTCATTTCTTAATCTGTGAATGTCATTCACCTACACACATGAACAGTACTAATGTGTTCATGCAATGCATTTGTCACATCTTACTGCTCTAATGAAAGCAACTTTGATTTTGGCTCACAGTTCCAGAAGATAGAGCACATTGTCCCCGAGAAGGTACTCTGGCCATAGCTGGTTACATCTCATCCCAATCCAAAAGCACAGAGCAATGACTGGGTGTGTTTCACCTGCTTTCCCTTTTCTATTCAGTATATTGTTGTACCCTATGGAATGATATTTAATTTAGAGTGAGTCATCCCATTAATATTAATTTAATCTCTATATTTTCTTGTCCAAAGAATTATTTCTATTCTGATTTTAAATGCCATTAAATTACCAATCTAAATCAAAACAATCTTTACTACCATGACACGGTATCATAATTTTGAAAAGCTGTAAAATGCAGGATACATATATAATATCACCTACTACATGACTCAAAATATCAAATTTAACTCATAATCAGCACAAACCATAAGATAGTCTCCAAAAATATGATTATGCTTACTTTATTTTCTAGAAGCTTTGATTATTTAGTATTTATTATTTGATTATTTAATGATTATTAAGCTGTTAGGTGGTATTTATTCGCTAAAAAACTAGCATCTTAATGCATGTTATTATACAGATATTTTTCCAGTCTCTGCTCGAACCATGTGAAGTTTAATATGAAGGAAATTACTCCAAAAGTGCTTCTGATAATATATTTCTATAAACTCTAAAAGGGTTTTGCTTGTGCATTTGACACTATTTTGGTGAGTTAAGAATTTCTATAGAGTTGTATGTTATATTTTTATCCAGACACTTGTGTACTAATTCTGGAAAAATTATTCATTTAAGGGTATCAACTAGGGGCTCACTCCTTTTTTTTTTCTCGGCTATCGGACATCTTCTGTTTTCCAAAATATAGTGAACATTGCTATTTAGACTCCAGTGATTCTTCTTTAGTTTTCCTGTAAGTTTGTGGCTATTGCTTCTTATTACCCTAAGAGTTTGAACTCTGTGGCTTCGTTCGTCATTTCATATGCTAAGATACTTTGTTGAAGAATGCTTCTTCTTGTGGTAGATGAACACATTGATCACTTTACAGATGACGACAGGTGACGTTTTTATGTGATTTTAGTGACACCCAGTGCACTTTTGTCCAACACTTAACAGAGATTGTGTTTCTTTGGAATTCTCCATGTAGACCACAGGATGCACTGGTCTCTTCCTTCCAGGAGTTTTAGAAATCTGCCTGATCTGCAAAAATGTGAGACTGATCTTAAACTCACATATTTGCAGTCCTTAGCTCCTGAAGATTCCAGGTAAAGATAATCTGTATGTTCAATGTTGCTCAAGCCTCCATTTTATCATGAGTTTTGCAGAGTTCAGAGACGCTGTTCTGGAAACAATCCTGGGTACTCAGCCTCTCTCCGCCTTCACCTCCACTTCAAGAAACCCTTGAGAGAAAAAAAATCTGCAGAACTTCAATATTGTTACAAAATAGTTTATTGTTAATTTTTTTAGAATCAAATAGACTGTTTATGTAATTTTCAATCTCAATTCAAATTATTTAACTAATAAAACAAAAACAAAACTATAAAATTCCTAATAATGTTCTAACAAAGTGTTACACAAGACCATTTGAGATAAAAAATAAACCTGCATTCAAAACTTTAAAATGAGTAAACAGGTATAAAAGGTACTACCTGTTCCTGAAAAGGAAAATCAATTATGAAGATATATTTTCAAATTCAAAATTTATAAGTACATGAAGTAAAATTTTAATGAAACCATAAAAAATGTGTTAGTAGAAAGCATTAAAGATAGCCTCAGAGGCACCAAAATGCATCATTGTCAAATTAGGGAAAGAAAACAAAACACTTCCCTTGGATTAATTTGACCAAGTATGGTAAATTTGAATTTCCTGCTTCTTTGTCTGTGTCTTCTCCTGAAGTCTCTAGTTTGTCTGTAATCTTTCTGTTGTATGTCTATCTATAAACATTCTGCCTGGTGTCTGTTACCCTGTCTTCTGTAGTCTCTGGTTTGTCTGTAATCTTTCTGTTGTATGTCAGTCTATAGACATTCTGCCTGGTGTCTGCGAATCAGTCTTGTTACTAACAAAGGGTTTTGTTCTGCATTTGCTGAACAGCATAGAAAGCATTGCATGGGGAAAAATTGATGGGATAATTTTTAAAAATATTTAATAGTATTATAGAATGTTGAGTGATTTACTCCAACTGACCCAAAGTACTTAGTACTCAAAGCATCTTTTATCAAAGAGGTTTTGTGGTATTTCCAGCATATGTTAATTTCACCAAATGACTATCCTAAGATACATGCATAACTCTTTCATTGCCCTGTGGCTCCTGGTTATAAACAAAAACAAAATTTAAGATTAAAGCTATGCCTTGCCTTTGGATTGTAAACATTGCGTGGGTGGGAAGTCCAAGCTGTCGTTGTATTGCTCTCTTAAAGTTAAGTTAAGCAAACAGAATAAATACCAAACTTTCTTAAGGGACTTCAATATATACTAACTCAACTGAGGTGTCTAGCAAAATTCTGGTCTCTTTGGGTTTTGGAGATATGTACATAGAAATATCAGCAAAAATGTTTTGGCTATTAACAACTTGATATTACTAAATCCATTGATGAGCATTATTGACTCAGTCTGAGATCCTATACTAGACAGCAACAGACCAAATCAAAATAGCATCTCCCAGGATAAAGTTCCACATCACTCATTAGAATCTCAGAGTTTTATTCAGCTTTCCGAGAAACTAGGAGAGATGATATCAAGATTTCCAAAATGGATAATTTTAAACAATGTAAAGCTGAAGTGATGTTAATAAATTCACATTTTATAAATTAATATGGGTCTTCTTTCCCAATAAAGCTGTTTGTCATGTTCCATGGAGATGTTTCCAATCTTTACATGAGTGGCAGCTATTATTCGATTAGTAATACAACTTAATTGGTCTTTAAAACAATTTAATTTCAATTACTTTTTAATAGTAAAAGACTTATAATTAGATAAAGAGGGAAAAGAATAGCAGTGGTAAGAGAAAGAGAAGGAGGACCACAAAAAAGAAAATTAGCATCCATAAGCTCACAACGAATATAGAGTGCTCATAGCTAATAGAGGCATTGTCCATCTAACCAATAGAAAAAAAAAACAGATAACAGAACATAATGGTGATGAGAAGGGAGGAGGGAAAGAAAAGAAGATAAAGATGAGGAGGAGATTGGCCAAAGAGGAAGAACACAAAGAGGAGGAAGAGGGAGAAAAGGAGCATTGTCCATATCGTGCCTTTTCAGGATTTAGGAAAACAGGCATTAAAAGGGCAGAAAGAAAGGCATGAACCTGCATATGAGGTTCCAGTTAGGCATAATTATGTTCAACTGATTTTTTTAAAATGGTACCTACAAGAGAGTTAGCATAACTAAATGAACTACCCCAGTAGAAGTTTAGGCAATATGGGGCCAGAATCAAAAGATTTCAGAGGAATAATATTAGCAACTGGAATATAGGTGGTTCCTTGTGACTTTTATGACAAAGGATGTGTCTGCTTTCTGTCCTATTCCTGGGGGTTTGCTTGAGGCTAAACTGAAAAGTAATGGACTAATTTCTTTGAGAGAGGAGATTTCAATATAATTTACTATTGATTTTGCAACATGGTTAATAGCAATCATTCTTAAGCAGGCCTACAAGCAAATGGGGCAAAGAGAAACACAAAATTCAGAATTTGAAGAGAAAGGGGGAATGAAGAAATTTATTGTCAGAGCCAAGGCTTGTACTGAAAGAAGTAGAATTAAGGAAAAGCCTGACCTGAAAAAGTGAAGGGGGAGGGCCCTCAGGACAAAACCCTGGACAGCCAGACTTTGAACTTGAAAAAGAATAGATAGACCTAAGGAAGTTGATCCTCCTAAAGAGCAAAACCAAATGGACATTTTTGTAAATGTGATTCCAGAGACCATCCAAGTGGGCAAGTAAACATCCTCAGTGTTTGCCATAGGATTCTGGCTTGAAATTTGAGAAGGTTATGAGAGAAAAGAGGTTACAGAAGGTTTCCTGTTGTTGTGGTGACCTGCTGAAGCCAGGTATAAGGCCAGCAGCTTCTGGGCGCTCATTTCATCATAATACAATCATAAGCACAATTAAACTCTTTCTTGCATATGTTTTCTTAGTCATGGCAGTTTCTCACAGAAACATGAAGTAACTAATATAGGTGGCATCTACTTTTATAGCTTATTGTTTGATTTACAAATTTTAAAATAATTTTTTGATTTTCCCTTTTAACATATCCCATATTAAAAAATACCCCTATAGCTCTGTTATAGGCCCAAAGCAGTTCCTTTATTAACCAATGATATTCAAAGCATACAATGTAGAATCCCACATCACTTCCACTTTTCTATTTAAATTTTAAAAAAAAAGGTTTTAACATTAACATAGTAAAATTGCATATAGCAAAACAGGTATCAAAGAATAATTACAGTTACAATATTTATACCTACTTTATCCATTATCATAAATAAAGAAAACTACAATTATAACTGTATATACTTCAACTCCATCAAAACTCCAGAAAGATATAATATTACCTAAATAAACAGGATACATTGTAAGCAATTTCCACAGCTCTAGAATTGGCAGAGACATCTCGCTGCCTGGACAGCCACCCAAAGTTCTTCTGTACCATTGGGGAATCCATCTTCAGCCTACAGGCCCATAGTATCCAGCAGACTTTTCCATAAAGCTCCTGCATGGAAATTTCAAAGACAGTTCTACCTATATTGGAAGTTTGTCAATCACTTTCTTCTGTATCCTGCAGAATGTCTAGCTGACTCCTTCATGAAGCAGAAACCCCAAAGGATCATCTCATCTTTAGTCAACTTCAGCAATCATTTATCTGTGGGTCATACATGTCCAGTTCATCAAGCAGTCCAGGCAAGAACAGTTTCTTGCCCAAATGGCTATTCAACTCCATAAGGAGCCTCTATGATTCCCATCTTACTCTTAAAATAATTGGTGCTGCCAGCAGCAGATTTGTCTCATTGTCATGAAAATTCCTAAGTTCTTAAAACATTTTAAATGTCAAATTCTGAAGGTCTCTGAAAGATTTGAAGAATATCTATCTAACTGAAATACCTAGAAACTCTAACTGACTAGAAGCTTGACTACTATAGATGACTCACTATTAACCTATATTTCTTAATTATACATTACATTTTTGAATGACCTACACAATCATAATACCTTAATCAAGATCAGAAATACATATACACAATATAACAAAATTGAAAACCAAGATCTTTAACAATGCAAGTCTCTATAACATATCCTCCTTTAAATGTAAAGAAACATTTATAAACAATATTTGAGAATTTGGGCATAGTTTTCTGGACTACTTCCTGCTGATTGGGGGCACTGTTAATCAGATATTTCATAGTGTATCCTGTGTGATAGGTTCATCTTGGTCAGCAGCTGGACAAAGTAATTTTTGGGATTGTTCACAGTGACCTTTTAGGGGATCTTGGTGAATCAAACCACATTAGACTGAAATGAATCCATAGGTTCTCATCCTCTGTGGAAACAAAAGAAGCTCTTTTCTAAAGTAACATATCCTTAGACCCATATTTTGAGGTCAAGATACCTTTATAAGATACATGCTAGTTTAGCTTAGCAACCCATACAATGAAATGTCTCTCTGTACTTAGCTCCTTCACAGTCAAAAAATTCAAAGAAAACACAATAAATTACATAATCCAGACTCTCTGTGAATTTTATATCATTACATGGCTTATTTTTCTTTACTCCTTTTAATCTATGACCATCTGTACTCTGTCTCTTTAAAGACTTTACCTTTAAAAAAAAACTTTTACTCCTAATACCATTTATAAATATTAGGTCTATACAAATTCAAATCAAAAATTGTAGGACCAAAATTGCAAATCTCTCAGAAGAAAACCAGGCAAGACTCTCACATAATTGGACATAGTAAATATTTCTTGTATATAAGATGAAAAGCATAGATATCTAGAAGAAAAATATGATGAATTGGACATTCTAAAAAATGTGCCAAATTTCAGCACAACATCAATAAAAGTTTAAACAAAACAAATAATTTTTACAAATCACATATCAGATCAGGAAAGTAAGTGTTATCTATTTATAATTTCTAATGTTCAATAACAAAATTAGACAACTTGTTAAAAAACAGAAGAGAAGGGCTCCAGCATCAGTAAGTGCCCATGACAGTGCAGAGGCACTGTAACCCTTTGTCCCACTGGAAGCAGCAGAAGGCTGAGGCTGCAGGTCCCTAGGATGGGAGAAAAGGGATCATAAAAATTCCAGTTTGAATTTCTTTAATGATGTTTTGCTGCCAGCAATAGGCAGTAAGTTTCCATTTCTTTGTGGCTTTTGTCTGTCCAGCAGTTTCTATCTTCCAGAAATGTGGCTCATTTTTTTTTTCTGGCATGCAGTAGGTCTCTCTGTGCTATTATAACACAAAGTACAAAGGTAGTCAGAGTGCCTACACTTATCACATCCAATAAAAATTCAGTTGTTCTGTCCTAGCAGACAAAATCTGAGACTCAAACCCTACCACAGAAGGAGCAGAGAAACAACAGAAAGGAAGAAGACAGGAAATCACCAGTTAACACCCTAAACCCAAATAAAAACCCAATTACCCTTAGAGCTAGTGATCTCCATAGCTCTGGGGACCCTTGTCCATGCAAGAGTCTGTAGTGCTGGTTAGGAAACCTCACTTTCATAGTGCAATGACAGCTTTATTGTATTTTAAATTTTTAAAACACAGAATATCAGTGGGGACGCTTAGCCAGAGAGGAAAATAAGCCAATCAGTCCTGAAAAATACATGTACCACCATTTATCGGTTCCACATCTAGGCACATGCCAAGAGTAATTGATAATAAGATCTGGAATGCTGTGGAACGCTCTTAAGCCAATAGCATTTAAGATACTGACCCACTTTGGGCATGGTCTCAAGTACTATATATGCAGAGGAAAAGTGGGGTTGGAGGGGGAGTCTTGGCTGCTGGGTTCAGTTTCAGGTCCCTGCATTCGCAGAGGACTGTGGAACATTGCTCTTTCTGTAAGGTTATCCCCAGATAAATAAATCTTTTTAGTATCCCATTCTGGACAGTTGTGAAACTCTTTTATACACCTACAAAATGATGCACCAAAAGGGGGCAACTACATTCACATAAGACCTCAGGGTGCTTGGGAAGGGATTCTAGACACAAAAGAACAGAGTTATGCATGGCTTCTTGGCAGCAGCATTTTCTCAGGTGGGCTCTGTTTCCTTTAAAAGAAGCAAATACAAATTCTTTCCATGGGGAAAAAAAAAAAAGAGAGAAGACTTCCTGACCCAGTGTTAGCAGCAAAAACTGCACAGCTTCTTTAAGAGAAGGCTTCCCAGTTCATTCTGGTAGCAAGAATGGCTCTAAATATTTTGGGAAGTACCTCTATGTAGTGCTTAAATGGGATCTCTGAGTAGTGTGTGACAAATTGCTTAATGGACACATAGACCCACTCCATCCCTCAAACTGGGAAAGTGAGCATGGCTCACAGAGGTGGTGAACATGCCTCTGCCCTGTTGTACTGGTCAGAACAAACAGGCTGGGCTGGAAAGTTGGTCCTAGCCATTTTCACTTAGCATTTTTAAGAAAGGCACTCCTAATCAGAAAATGATTACAGATATGCAATAAAGACAGAACCAGACCCCCTCACACAAACACACCAAAATAAAACTCTGAATGGGTCACAGTGTTGGATAAATGTACATGGGCTTAAGAGAGAGAAAAGAAAGAATATAGTCATAGATTAAAGGAGTAAGGAGTAAAGATAATAAAATAAATGTTAAAAAGTAATAGAGAAAAAGCCACATAAAATGGGAAATACACAGAGTCTGAATTCTGTATATTTGTGTATTCTTTGAATTTTTGACTGTGAATGCGTTAAGTACAGAGCTATATTTCATTGTATGGGCTCCTAAACTAAACCAACATACATATTTTAAAGGTATCTTGGTTTCACAATTTGAGTCTAAGAATATGTTACTTTGGTTCTGCTTTGTTTCCACGGAGGATGAGAACCTACGGATTCCTTCTTGGCTAATATGGTTTTATGGAGCAATACCCCCTGAAAGGTCTCCATGAACCCTAAAAATATTTTGTCCAAAAAACACCAGGAAGCAGTTTGAAGAAAATAATGTCCAAATTCCCAAAATTATTGTTTAAAAATGTTGTTTTCATTTAAAGGGGGAATATGATATAGAAATGAATAATTTACATTGGAATGGATTTGGATTGTTGATACCAATTTAAGGTCAATTTTACTATATGTTTATTTCTATTGCTTAAGGTATTGTGTTTGTGCACCTCATTTAAAATTGTAATGTATAATTTAAAATTACAGCTGAATATAGCCATTTAATATAGTCATATTGTAGTCATGTTATTTAGGTTTTCTAGATGTACAGAGATGTAATTTAGATAGATAGGTATTTTTCAATTCTTTCAAAGACCTACAGAATATGGCATTTAAAATGGTTTAAGAAGTTAGACTTTGCTGGGTGGTGGTAGAACATGTTTTTAATCCCAGCAGGTGGATCTCTATGAGTTCAAGGCCATCTTGTTCTACAAAAGCTCATTCTAGGACAGACTCCAAAGCAAAACAGAGATACCTCATCTCAAAAGAAGAAGAAGAAGAAGAAGAAGAAGAAGAAGAAGAA
>NC_022020.1:16365598-16367357 GCF_000317375.1 Microtus ochrogaster | reverse complement strand
GAAGAAGAAGATAGACTTTTCTCAACAGTGAGGCATGTCTGCTTCATGCATTTTCTTTATGTAACAGTCTCATGCGTTGCTGTCTTTTCTGAGTTTAAATTATTCTACTTTATATTACAAACAAAACACTCAGGAAACTGTCTTTTTAAATTATGCTACATTTTTGTTATCCCTTGAAATAGAGAATTTGAATATTTATATCTATAGTAATTGTCGCTTTAATCAATCTATATTTTTCATGAGTTTTACAATTACTAAATCCCTTTTTATAAATATTTAGACTGAATATTTCATTTATTTCCATTTTCAGCTCATCTGTTAGGTGTAGTCTAGTCTAATTGCAGGTTAGAATAATCTAGTTAGTATATTGAAATCATTTTGGTAGTTTATGTACTAACTCATACTTAGGGAAGTCCCTAATATATTTCACTGTTCTTGTTAGTGCCATGACTTCAGACTCTGAGTTCAGGTTCTGCCATGCAAGGGGGTAAAGTGAGAGGACAAATGGACAGAAAGGAACTCCTAGGCAAACAGTGTAGGACCTTCTCCATATGCCCAACTAAACTACTTATTGAAGTTTTTTGTTACATGGCTTCTCTTGGGTTCTTGTTTCCAAAATAAAATTTAAGTTTCCATAAAGTATGTTTTCTAAATATATTATAAATGATGATAACCTAGAAGTGAAAAGTTAGTATTAGAATCCATATGGACTTGTACAGTATGTAATATAGCTCATTAGTTTACAAAAGAACAAAAAAATTAACAATTAATTTATTGAAAACTCTTTTTATGGGCTCTCAAATATTCATTGAAATAATTATAGCACTCTGCAACACAGCCTTTTCTTGTATTTTAAGCTCTCTATTGGAATTTTTAACTCATGGCATGTAAATTCATGGCAAGTAAAAGTTAAAAATAAAAAAGTTTAATTCTCCTAGTTAAAATCCTAGAAGACCTTCTGCAGCCCTTTTGTTCCTAGCGCATTAACTTTACAAAACTTGTTAATTGAAGGCACTTTGTCTGCCTCTTTGAAATGTATGTAAACCTTTTAAAATGTTAACTAAGCCTTTTGTCAGCTTTAAGACCCAAGAATGGCTTTCTCAAATACATTAGAGCCATCCTATTGAAATGCAATCATCAAGACAAATAGAGCCACATTCCTGGAGGCTAGTCAAGGGAAAGTGGTATCCTGACCTCTAGTCTCACTCCTGGTAGAACTGCCTCCTGCATAAAGACATTAACTGAAACCAATGAAATTGACTGTGCATGTGTTATTTATGTAAACTAAAGTACAAGCCTTGGATTATGGACATGTGTCACCCCATTGCTCCTTCACTGTTAAAATGACAAATGTCTCTAAACTTGCATAATAAGTATTGATCAAGCACTTTCAAAATAATGTTTTCCAATACTATTCAGAGCATTGCTTTTAATTTAATATGGATGTCAACATATGTTCATGCATAACGACATACTGATGATTCAATAGTGATTACAGACAAGTTCAAGGTGTTTATGAGTTTAAACTAATAAACATACCGGAAAGACCCAAATACTTGAAATTAAAATACTAGTAGCAAAGGTGAAACTAAAGTCAGAACTGAAAGTAGAATTTGTTAGCATCCAGACACGTCTGGCCCTGCCCCTTGGGGAAACCTTGTAGAGTGCCTTACCCCTGTGTCATCCCTGGCAGTATCCAGTCACTATAAAAGGAAAAAGTCCACCTACTTCTTCTACCTCTTTTTCCTCTGCGGAATCT
>NC_022020.1:16353797-16365348 GCF_000317375.1 Microtus ochrogaster | reverse complement strand
AATTTACACAGATGTGTTGACAACATGTGGGGTTACTGCTAAGAAAACTGAAAGAATGTATGAAATGCTTAGAACTCCAAAGTTTCTATTGTATTCTTCAACATATGTCATATATACATTGTATTTAGTAGAAGAATGGGCTATTTAACCAAATAAAGAACCTCACAGACGAAATAATGAGTACAGAGTTAAGAGTGTGCTTTTAAAAAGTCTCACTAAATAAACAAAGTTCAATAAAATAAGAATCTGTCTAAACACAAAGGATGACCTTCACCCATTCTTTCTATTGATGAGCTTCTCTCAGCAATGAGAAACTAATAAACATCTATTTAAACTGATACTAAAAATGCCTATTTAAAATGGTAGAGAAAGGATGAAAATATGTTACGTTTATTGATGACATTAATAGGCACAAAACAATAATGATGTTATACATATGAGTATGATTGGCACTCCTCTCTGGGTGGTATATTGAAAACTCACACTACTATCCTTTGAATAGTCTATGTGAGACACAATCACTCCAAGAAGATGAAGGATCATTCATAGTCTATGATAATCAAGGTTGCATAAACAGTAAATTAGTATTATTTATTTAAGCTAATTTAAGATTATATTAGACAAAATCCTTTCCCAAGAACAATTCCTGTAATCTATACTCCCTAAATTGAGTTCTTTATATTTGTAATATATTTCATATTAAAAATAAAGACCAACCTTATGGTTTCTACATTTAATGTAAAACCCATATTTATTTTTTTTAAAATTGTGTCTTTCTTTGAAATTCTATTGATTATGTGTTACTCTTAGTATAAACTTGGGAGGCAAAGCTGTGTAAGGAATATATGTTACTCAATTTTTATCAGTATAATAAAGCAGCTAAATCAATTAACTTCAAAAGAAGAAATGATATTCTGTGTTAAAAAAAACTCTATTTATGATTGAAAACACTTTGTTTAGGCATTAGTAGACACAAGATATGTTTATTTTGGGTCATCAATATATGCATACATACTAAACTATATTTTTTTAGTATGAGAAACATATATCTGCTTAAAATGTATCATCATTTATACTCAATGGATACCTTAGAACCCATCCCTTTGGGCTTTAAATTACATTATACATCAAAGAAACCTTGAAAAAAATGACTAATGCCAATCTTGAAATAGAAAATAGATTCTAGAATACATGATACCAAACAACAAATATGTACTTGAAGATTAATGAGCAGATGCTTATAAGACACAAGGACACAGGAGACAGACTCTTAAGACTAACCACTAATCAAATCTGCATTATAACAAAAAGAAGACAATTCTAATCCAGCTATTAATGTAAACATATCCTGAACACTACCTATTAACTGGTGAGTGTTTTTCTAGCAATGAGAAAATGTAAGCTTAATGTAACAGCGGAAGTCAGTGTATACAGAATCACTATAATTATAAAACACCTGTTATCACATCAATGATATTTTAAAAATCACAAATTTGTAGTAAAATTGCAGATGAAATTTTGAGGAAAAGTGCAGTTTTGTCATTATCTGAATGTGTCACGGCACAATTCACTATTTATAAAGAACAATATTTACCTTTCAATGGTCAGAGATGATACTCAGTACTTTGACCAAGGTGACCTCACAGTGAGTTGACTGAATTGATCTTATACCTCAGGAAACAATCACTCCAAAGAATACAATGTCCATTCTGTTCATTTTGTCACATACAAAGAAATATTAAATTGCTCCTAAGAGAGGGAGAAACAGTTGAAATAGTTTTCTTTAGGAATGGGAATCACTTGGCATTGGAAAACTTATAAGGGTAAAAGATCAATTATAATTTGCTGAGATCTTCTCCTGTTATTCATATGTATCTGGACAAGAGCATTTAGTGTGTGTGTGTGTGTGTGTGTGTGTGTGTGTGTGTGTGTGTGTGTGTGTCTGTGTCTACCAACATACTTTTTGCATGAATTTCAGTTTAATATTATTAAAGTAAAAACTTTAAAGTTAACTTTATATATCATTATAAGACCTACTAAGCTATAGGCTAAATGCTCAAGTATACTGTTAATAGTTTAAACATTTCATTATCCCAAAACTATGTCATTTTCACTTAAAAATCCCATTTTTTAAGCACCTTTAAGCTTAATCTCATTTTCTTTTTTGTTTTGTTTTGTTTTTGTTTTTCGAGACAGGGTTTCTCTGTAGCTTTGGTGCCTGTGCTAGAACTAGCTCTTGTAGACCAGGCTGGCCTCGAACTCCCAGAGATACACCTGCCTCTGCCTCCCAAGTGCTGGGATTAAAGGTGTGCGCCACCGCCGCCCGGCTCATTTTCAATTTTAATTGCCCAGAGCAACAAGAGAGCCTCTCTTCTCATTCCTGGGGATGTGAGGGACTATTTTACAGGTATTTTCAGTGTTTATCAATCACGCACCAATAGGAGACTCTCGTTATTATCTAAAAACATAGACATTGACTTTTAAATTAATATCTAAAAATGTATAGTCGATCACTTAAACTTCTCAAGAGAGAATTTTCACACGTTGAAGTTACTTGCCCCCAAGAAGGTTTTAGTTAAATAGACACTATATTTACAAGAGGAGAAACCCTTACAATTTAAATAAAGCAGTAAAGTGCTAAAGAAACAAGAACTACTATTTTAATATATTTGTGTGTTAATGAGAGAAGTAATGATTAAAAACTGTAAGACTGTTCATTTGTGGTGCCATTTTATTTTATATTGTCTTCAAAATTAAATGAAAAGTAATTTCTTTGTCACATTTATTTTAATGTGCATCTTAGCTTAATGAGTACTAAATATGATTAACCTAAGTTTATGAGACTGACTGGTTGGCTGACCATATTTCCACAGAGGCTGACTTTTCCTCACATTGTAATCATTACTGCATCAAATCCTCTGAGATACATTTAAACAAGGGTCCCTTTCATTTTAATTATTGGCTATCAACATAATTTGCATAATATTAAATCACTGTATATAATAAAAAAGAGTTATATTTCTCAGCAAAAACTACTTCAGCGAGGCTTGAGTTTAATTACCACATGAAGGCTAATAAAATTTGAAGCACTTTTTTTTTGTGGTTCAAGGCTTATAAAAAACAACTGTACACATAGTTTTTCTTCTCCACCCAAGATAAACCAATATTTAATGGAGAGTCAATAACCTTATAATGAAAATTGATCAAAATCAATAGTATGCAGACATTTGATGATGATGCTAGACACCTTCTCCGAAGCATTCACTGACCACATCGTGTCCCTCTGGTCACAAGTTATTGGGAACACATCTTGAAAAGCACAGTGAGGCACAATGAATGCATGCAGATGCCTGGTGATTCAGACTGAATTTAATCACCTCCTGCTTGTGACCATTTGGCAGCTTTGTGAAAGTTCTCCCCTGGACTAGCTCTCCGAAGCCAGGCTATTAAACTGCTAATTAAAGAAGGTACACAGAAGACATGAACACTAGGAGTCTAGGGTAATTGGCTACAAAGAAGACAAGGCTGGGACACGTCACTTTGTCTGCTCCTCCTGATTAGTCTCTAATTCGAATACCAATATTTCACTGCACGCCACCGTGCTCTGGGAGAGGTATCTGCCTCTCTCCGTTGATGGATGGCTCTTGTGTGCAAAGGGAAAAATAGCAATTTTGTTTTATAGTTAATCCTCTGACACCCCTAGGAGCAACAGGGAAGTCCACACAACCCTTCCTGTTCATCCTGATATGCCTTATTAAAGATGACAAAAACAGAGGGAGAGAAAAAAAATATAATGAAACAAATAAGTAACCCTGTGTGAAGGAAGTCACCCACCAAGCCCACCATGAAGCAAAGGTAATTATATTTCAAGTGCTTGTATGAACTGATAAAGCAAATCAAAACACTGTGTCTATTTCTCAACTGTTTTGTCGTAAATGAAATATGTAAAAATAGGACTAAAGAGGGAAAGAAAGACACAGAGGGTGTGGATCTGTTTGCAAAAGCTTTGAAGAGTATTCTATATGCGAGACGCCCAACTTCTGCCATCTCATTTAGTCTAAATAGTGGCTCAAGGAAATTGGTTATTGCTTTCTTGTCATTAGCAATTGACTTACCAATGTACATAGAATATATGATAAAATACTCAGTGAGCTCACATCTTTAATTTTTTTTAAAGTGAGATTCATAGATCTCCATCTCATTTTTAACTATACCATCAAAACAACATTGACTATCTCATTCCGTCTGGAGTGCTGGATGGTCGGTACACACTGGCACTTGATCCTGGGCTTTTATGCACGTGTTATGAGCACCCTATAACTGAGACAGCTATTGTTCCCCAGGCCTCGTGAATTTCTGTTTTTAACTATAAGGAAATTGAAGGTCAGGGCAGAAGTGGCTGTTCTAAAAGTCCCACAGCCAGTTAATTATGTTTTAAAATCTAATGCTAACTGCTGTTAATAACAACTTCATACTATATAGATTATACCAAGGATGGTTAGTAATGTTCATGAAGACAACAACACTTTCAGGAAACTAATTGCCATTATTCCATTTCAATAATTTTATAATTAAAATGAATATGGTGCCATGGATTAAAGCATGAAATTAGGGCTTGGAAATTGTAGAACTCAGACCTAACACAATAAATATTGTTCAACACAATAGATATTAGAGAACATTGATCAGAAGAAAGAGTTCCTTATACAGGGTCCTGCCCACCCCAGGCCTTAATGAGAGAATTCAAACTCACTGTCTTTTCGCTGAGATTGCATCTTGGTATTAGCCCTGGCTGGCTTGTACTCACTATGTAGAGCAGACAGACTTAACAACAATAGAGGCTAGCTACTTGTTTACTTTTAACATCCTCGACTTTGTAAAACTGCAACTTTGAAAACAAATCTGCTTTTTAAAGATGTTTAAAAACAACTTTTGAGATTAAATGCTTCAAATTAATATTATGGAATTTATATAACACATACATTGTGTGTGTGTGTGTGTGTGTGTGTGTGTGTGTGTATCCATAATGTCATTTAATTAGCTTAAAGGAATGAATTGGTAATGGTGCAATAAGGAAGGTTTTTTGTATGTTGGAACACGTAGATTCTCTGTAATTTGCAGCAATCTCTCATTGCTGTCCATTGAAAATGGAAACAATATCCTCTATTTTAAAAATAATTGAGTACTAAAATAGATAACTTTAAATGTCTAGCACAGGGTTGCCCAAAATTAAAAGTTATGAAAAATTGTAGACATCATTAGGCCTGTATGCCTAGTAATAATTGATCCATTCATTATTATCCTGAAACAAGTCTGTTCACTGTCTTGAGAATACAGGTACAGTCTTTGAATTTCACTATTAAATATAGAGATATTCTTATTAAAAGTATCAAGAAAAGCTAGATCTAATTCAAATCCTTTTTCTACTTAAGAATCTTTTAGGGCAGTCACAGCTTTGAAAGAACGCTGACCCAGAAGATGTATTTAAAGTCTTCAATAACAAACACATGGTCCTTAGCCCAGATGTAGCTGAGCAGCAACAATAAGGTTATTTTTTTGGAAGTCACTTCCCTGCTTTCGTTTAAATTGGACTCCTTCCCTTTTTGCTATATTTACATGGATTCACCTGTTTTGCTTAGGCAAGACTGTTTGACCACGAACAATTTACTCAATCAGCTACAGCATTACACTGGGCAAAAGCCAGCCATTCACTTACTATGGGCCAATGAGTAAATTGTTGGTATTTTGTGAACAAGTACTTTATTTTGATTTGATCCGCTGATGTGTAAAATTATTCATGGCAGGTATAAAATAAAGCTTTTATTTTATATTCCAAATGTGAAAGAAGTAATTTACACTTGATAATGCCATACCATATTACGCCTTCTACATAGGATAGCAAAAACTTGATAATGGTTTACTCAGGCAATTAATGAAAGTTCTGCTTTTCTTTAATTGGTTAGCATTATTGAATTTTCTCAAATATTGACCTAATGCCTTTTATGGAACTTTCCTGACTTCACATAACGTTTAAAATATACTTAGAATACTTAGATTTGGTGGTTTGATGCAGAAACAAGGTCTTATGTAGCAGTAGCAGAACGCTGCAGAAAACCTGGTATGTGGCTAAGTTTGAAACTTGAACATTTAATCTTCCTGTCACCGCTTACCAAGTTTAAGAATTAAAGACATTTAGTGATTGACTAAATATCACTAGAGTTAAATTTTAAAATTAGTCTAAATTATGAGGCATTTATAGTATTTATTCTGTTCATTAAGTTATAGTTATTTTGTTTTTATTTATCCATTTAATTAGAAACTTTGGAGCTTCTTGTAAAGCACAACCTGTCCTTGCTGTGACTTGCTTCTGGTCTCCTGATTTTAGTGCCTGCAAATTGTTCTTCCGTGTTCCCATCCTATATTTTAGCAATATCTATCTAAGTGCTTTGACCTTCAGAATGTCATTTGCTTTCTTCCTCATTGAAGCTCTGGTCCACCTTCCCTGGCATTGCTTCCCCTCAGTACCTTTCTAGTTCTCTGCTCTCTTCCTTCCTGCGTGATCTTTCCTTCCAAGTTCTCATTACTGGCAGTCTCCTTCATTTTGTGCATCTTTCCTCTGTATTTCACCCCTAACCATTTCATCTCCATCACCAAACTATATTGATGTCTGAGACACCTGAGCCCTGAACACACTTTGTTTCTGACTAACTGCTGCCACGTTACCAAGGGTGTTTCTTAATTGGTGAGACTTCATTGCAGACTAGTCACTTGAAGTGTGGGTACGGCCATTATTCAGTTACACATTTTAAGAAACCTTTGTCTGGCTAATCTCAGGCTCACAGCAACTGAAGTTTGCCCCACATGAACGTGACTCTAACAGGAGATTGATGCATATGTTTCGTTGATGGAATCTATATGTATTTAGAATTTTTGATTCTACTAGATTTTTATTACATCTCTTCTGCTATTCAAAGGATTTTACTTCACATTTTTGCATAAGTCTAGGAATATTAATATACACGCCCTTTTGATAAATTATTAGCCTGGTTTCATTAATTCTGCATATAATGTCTAGATATCTCATGAACTTTGAGTTTGAGGAGGTGTGAAAGATAATGGCCTCCAAAGGGAGTGGCACTATCAGTAGGTGTGAACTTTTGGAGTAAGTGTGGTCTTGTTAGAGGAAGTGTGTCACTGTGAAGATGGGCTTTGAAATCTCATATATGCTCAAGATACTGCCAAGTATCTCAGAACACTTCTTGTCTGCAAGATGTAGAACTCTCAGCTACATCTCCAGCACCATGTCTGCCTGCACACTGTCTTGTCCCACCATGATGATAATGGACTGAACCTCTGAACTTTAAGATACCCCAATTAAATGTTTTCCTTTATAAGAGTTGCCACGGTCATGGTGTCTCCTCAAAGCATTAGAAATCCTAAGACAGAAGTGTTTCTCATCTTTCCAGTTGGTGTCATTTTAAAAATGATAGTCTTGTGAACTCGCAAAGATTTAGTCTCTGATATTCATAGTAGTTGATATGATATCATTGGTCTCTTATCACTGAGTGAAATTTAAGCAATAAGTTCTATTATTTAACCTCATTTTAAATTAAAAACTTGCTTCCTTTCTATAATATAAATTTTTAAAATTATAACAAAATTACTTTATTTCCCCTTTCCCTTTCCTCCATCTAACAACTCCCATGTCGCTTCCTGCTGTCTCTCAAATTCATGTGCCTAGTTTCACTAAAGTTAATGCTCTATAAAAATGTATCAACTAAGAGAATAATACAATTTGTTATGTATTAAGATTTAGAAACTTCAATTGTTGATATGCATGTTAAATTTGAGAAAATTTGATAAGAAATGCAAAATATTTTAGATACTTCTGATTCATACCCTAGACGATTTTAATGCTGAAATTCTTAAGGCATTCTGAATGAAAATAAAAGTTATAGCTGAGCTCACAATCAAACAGAATTCTGCCCTTTTCAATCCTCTTTTAGATGGGCTTCCTATTCAAAGGAATGCTGATTTTTCTTTTATGAGACGTTTGTCTGACAACAGATGGATTGCCACCACTGGCCAGGTTTTACAAGGAATAGAATTTCTGTTCAAAGTAGGTTCTCACCCACACTGTACATTAACTTGCCCTCAATGACATTAAAATCCTCAGTAGCAACTAATAGGGTCAATTTTGTTTTTTTTTTAAATAAATTTATTTATTTATTAAGGATTTCTGCCTCCTCCCCCCACCACCTCCCATTTCCCTCCCCCTCCCCCGATCAAGTCCCTCTCCCTCATTAGCTTGAAGAGCAATCAGGGTTGCCTGACCTGTGGGAAGCCCAAGGATCGCCCACCTCTATCCAGGTCTAGTAAGGTGAGCATCCAAACTGCCTAGGCTCCCCCAAAGCTAAGAAAGAAATTAAAGTCAATTTTGTTTTTTATTGTTATTGTGTTTATTTTATTAAATGCTCAATCTTGGCAGATTAAATTGACAGCTCATAGCTTTTGTATGTCAAGAAACTAAAAATTATTATACCAAATAGGATATCTTATTATTTATTGTAAAGTTCCCACATTCCTATGTTGGATAACAATGAATGCACACCAATGACTACATGGAGTTATTACTTGAATTTGCATTTTAAGTGTTTTCATATACAAAACCATAAAGCTAGCCAATCAAATGATATTTATATTGAAAACAATGAAAGAATTCAATTTGTAATCTTTTGTGTGTAAGACTGTCCAAATGGCTTTTGGGTTTAATTAAAATTTCCTTTGTAGAGATCTATGATAGTGGTGTAATTTAGTTCACAGTGGTAATTTAGAGAAGAAAGAAATATTATTAGTAATTAATTTTAAAGCTATTTCTTCCAGTGTCTTTATTTACAACCCCTTTAACTCTTTATTCAGAAATTACCTTTTCTGAGGTAGTGTAGAATGGGATAAATAAGTCTATGTAAATAGTTTTGCTTTCCTTAATAAAAAGTACTTTTCATTGTTTAAAACGTTTGTTTCATTTCAGACAATCGCAAGTGTGATCCAAACTTACTTAATGTCTACATTTAATATATATATATCCATCTTTAAAAGTTAATTAAATATGTTATAGAATTTAAAATCTATGCAAATATTAGTAAAAATTTAAAAAATAAATGAATGCATGAAGATTTTTTTTTTGTAGATTCTTTAATGCAGGAATAGAAGTAGGGTTGTTGTACAGGTTTCCCTAGAGGAACAAAACTGAGAGAATAAAGATACACTGTGAAAGGGTAATTTTTGAATTGGATTTCAGAATAAGGTCTCTGTAGTTCAATAATCACTGCTATCATACTTCAGTAGCAGAGAATTGGTAACTAGTTAGTTTACTAGTTGTATGCCTCATTAGTCCCAATTGGATGCTGCTGGACTTGTGGATTCCTAAATAGCATGGAAGGCTGAAAGAAATGCTCTCTGATGCCAGCAAATGAGGTCAGTAGCAGTGGTAGAGGTAGCAACAGGGTAGCTAGAACTCTTCAGTTAGAGGAGAAAGCAAGCAGTCAAAATACAGTACAGCTTTTCCCTTAGACTTTGCCACATCTGAGCTTCTACGGGAAGGTGACACCCACTCTGGGAAAAAAAAATCGTCTCTTCTGTGTTCTTCCTTTCAGGAAATACTCCTACAGACCTAACCAGAGGTGCCTGTCTTAGTTGATTCCACATCCAATCGGGTTGCCAACAAAAATTACTTATAATATAGGGCAATTCATTCCAAGATATTATGAAGTATATAAAAAAACATCATATTCAAAGTTACAGAGTAAAAGAAGTAAAGATAATGGAAATACTATTTCTCTAAGCATAATATCCAAGGGAATGAAAACAAACAATAGAAGATGATGAATAGAGATGCAGAACGGGCAAAATCTGTAAAAACCAACAGAAATATTTGACTTTCTTGACTTCAACAGCAAGCTTCAAAGAAACTCTACAAAACAAACAGCTAAATCATGTAATAGTCTTGATAATCATTTTTAGTTATAAGCCAAAGGCCTGTAATTCATTAGTGCAAGGAAAGTGTGTTAATTATTGTATTTGGATTGAAAAATAAAGGCAAAAGTGTTGTAAACCACAACTAAAAGTGATGTAAAACCTAGCGATTTGTGTGAAGTATATGACACTTTTACCACATATAAATATTAGGTTATTTTGGAGGTGAATAGCATTTCAATATTGCATTTATTTAACAACACTTATTTTTATGTACTGTATAGCTACTCACCTTTAGTAATTTATAATTATCTGGTGTCAAAAGAATATCAATATATTATAGTGGTAAACATTAGATCACTCTCATTTCTACACTTGCTATGACTGGAATTTGATCTCAAACTTCAATATTTGTATTATTCCAAAAGTATAAAGGTGTGATGAAAATGAAATTAAACTTCATGGATTATTTTTATGATAACCTTTTCCCCCAATGAAACAATGTGATAAAATAACAAATGAATCCTCCAAGAATATCAAAGTAAACCCATTATTATTCATTCACATAGCACACAAGAGGGGTTATTGATTGATAATTGTCTTGAATTAGTTAAGGGACAGTGAATGACTATTCCCTCACTGGTTTGTCATGAGAACAGAGATCCACCACCACAGATGTTTCTCATCCTTCTTCTGCGCTTTCAGCAAGACTGGAGGAACTTCTTTTATGCCCAAATGTCCCATGGTAGCTTCATGGATAGTTTTTTATGGATTTCTAATTGGCTTCTGAGGAACAGCATGGCACAGATAACCCCGTAGTCCAGGCATTAAAATGACATCAAGTGCCATTCTGGAATATCAAGATGGCACTGGAAGGAGATCTTCCAAATCAAGACTGTGGTCTTTATAACTGTTGCTACATCTCAGCAGTATTTTGAGAAGTGCTGACCTCAGACAGAGCACAGGCAGTTAATAACAACCTTCTCTTTCACTGTGTTTGTGGTGGATAGGAGAATAGACAGCCGGGGAAGCTGGATAGTAGCTATTCCTAACCATTTTCAGGACAGTGACAGAAGAATTGTTGAGATCAGCAACAGCAGCTTCAGCAGCCTCAGAATTAGCAAGAGAAGCTGCCCTTTCAAGATCTGCTCTTAAATCACCAAAATCTCATGTCTTGGGCAGCAAGTTCCCTCCCATCTCTCAGAGGAGAACCACTGTGATCAAAGTAATAGAGAAGCAGCAAGCCCTCAGATGCAACTTGAACCATGGGAAGTGGCAGTTAGACCTCCATCAACACACTTTTGACATGAGAAGCATGGAAGGATGGTGATAGCTGTATATGCTCTCCAGCCAGAGAGAGAGAGAGAGAGAGAGAGAGAGAGAGAGAGAGAGAGAGAGAGAGCTGCCTGCCATGAAGCTGCCAAGTCAGACATTCTGAATCTTTCGCGGTAAGCCACGAGTTCATGGTGACATACAGATTATTAGAAATGGGTTGAATCAAGATTTGAGAGTTAGCCAATAAGAGGCTAGAGCTAATTGGCCAGGCATCAATTTAATCAATACAGATTTCCATGTG
>NC_022020.1:16344431-16353697 GCF_000317375.1 Microtus ochrogaster | reverse complement strand
CTGTCAAAAGACAACTGAAGGCTTACCAGAGGCTGTTTTGGGACCCATCCTGAAATGCTCAAGCTTCAGGAGTTTAGGGAGTTGTGTGGGGCCAGGGCTGGAGTGCAGAAGATTCAGAATCTTCTGTAAAACCCTAACACTCAACAAGAAGGACCCAGTATTTCCATGTACAGTTCCCTGTGATGTTCTGCACCCGAGAAAAGGATACTCATGTATGAAGAACTATAATTTGATCCTAGCCATAAGATTAGATCACTACTTCTTCACTAAGTGGGGCCTTCTCCATATTGACCTGATCTGCTCTCATTGTATGGGCTCTGGAGAAGGGTGTGGGTGTGGCATCAAGGGAGTTATGCCCCCAAAGACACTTTTCACTAACCGTAATAAACTGAGAGGTTGAGAAGGAGGGGCTTGTTCTCTTGATTTACCTAGAGTTTGTTTTTAGTCTCTCATGATACTATTCAGTTGTTACAGATTTTGTTTCTGTTAAATGTCAAAACAAAACATAGTTACTCCATTTTCTATTCTGTGAAGTTTGGAGAGGAATTGGCTGGGGATGCAAGAGAGAATCAGTGGTCCTGGGATGAGGCTGAGAAGGTCTCTGTAAATACTAACCTTGTTTAGTTCTGTAGCTCTGTTTTTCACTAACTGTTCTTCTTAATTGAAAGTATCAATAAAGGATGTGGGGTTTGTGCTGAAAAAGCCAGAAAGAGTAATGCTCAGGGCTGCACAATTTGGGCAAGTTCCCACTGTAGCCACCTGCCGTCAATTTGTCTTTTAATGTATCTGTGCTTGTTCTCTTTGTAAGTTATCACACAACATGGATGCATTAGAAACACACAACAATTCTAGTTTGTGTGCACTTAAACCTAGGTCTCAGAATCTGTCGCAAAAGTCAATGAAGGAAAAGTTTGTAATCAAAGTTGAGCATCTTTCTGTGGTTTTTAAAACCATATGTATGAAATTAAAGTATTTTCGTGACTCAAATAAATATAATTTAAATAATATGCATATACACCTCTGTTTATATACATACATACTGTCAAATGACAACTTTGAGCAGTTATTATTTTATAATTTTAAGCAGACTATTCAGGAAAATTGAGCATATCTTAGCACAACTAACAGATGACTAGCATCTTCTAATGCAGATTATTTAAAATGGACCTCACAATATCCCTTGACAGTGTTTGAGTCTATTTTTATGGTTTATTATAAAGAATAATATTCTTATTCTTTGAGAATTTAATGTATGTGTACAATGTATTTTGATCATATTCGCCCCATTCTTTCCTGTATTATCTCCCAGATTCATCCCTAAGTCCCATTCCCTTCACAACTTCTTATTCTTTTTCTTTCTTTTTTTAAATTTATTTATTTATTAAAGATTTCTGTCTCTTCCCCGCCACAGCCTCCCATTTACCTCCCCCTCCCCCAATCAAGGATGAAGAAAGTATGGAATATATACATATTTTTATGTTTTACTTAATTGTATTCATTATTTTTCACATTACTTATTTTGTTTATATGTGTCTTTTGAAACAAGGTATCACTAAGTCCTAGATACAATAGTTTGCCATCTGCTCTGACCTCCTGATTCCCCTGCCTACAACTTCTAGGTACTAGTTTAGAGAATGTACCATAATGCTCTGACTCTCATTAATTGTTAGTTTTGGTTGTCTGTCATAGAGCTAACACCTCAAATAAGGTAATATATATATATTGCTTTCACTACTACTGGTTGATCAGGTTTATTCAAACCCTTTCCACTTGTTTTCTCTTCATAAAGGTCAAACAGGAACTTTGCAAAATGCAATCATGTGTATTTTCAATATTCATTCACAGAGAAAAGAGGAAAGAAGAAATGAATGGAAGAATGGAGGTTTCCTTTTCCATCCCCCTTTCCAACCAAGTAATAAATACAATACCTGAGTACCATTCTCTAAGGCATCCTCATCTTTTCCCCACCAACTTCCTGCTTAAAGGAGCAAACTGCATACTTTACTGCCAGGAGCCTGGATAGACCCATGATCCCCTTCACAATTATTTGATGTAATTCCAGCAGGAATCAACACTGCAGGGAAAAAATACTTCACATCCAGTACTGACAAGAGTAAATATGAAGGAATTTTCTTTAATTAAAAAGAGTGAAAACACCATGAGCTCCAACTTGAACTTCAATATTATAAAATAAAATCACAAAACTGTCCCTCTCAGCTACATCATCTTACATAAATGTAAAGAAAAAATTCACTAAGTCCCCAGCTTTTGAATTTTTAGAAGAAAATTTCCAGGGACAGTTGGATATCCTAACTAGTGCCTACTATCCACTAAACAGGTAGCAGCCATTGGCTATCCACTAAACAGGTGGAAGCCATTGACTTTCCACTGAACAGGTAGCAGCAGACATTCCACTAAAGAGGAAGCAACCATTGATGCTACACATCACAAACATCCTAAATGTAGCTAATCTGGGGACAGAAAGTATGGGAGATATTTCCAAATTTTACATAGCTTCTTTCTCTTCTGCTGAAGACAGATTTCCATACTTCTGTCAACAGCTTGATTTCTACTTAGTGTCACCATCAAAGATTTAATTAAGTCTTAGCTCCCAATGTCTGCCAGATGAGTGGCCTTGCTTGGCAACAGGTGCCATACGCTTTGCTCATAGACCCTTACTTTTGAACATCTTTTGTTATATTCTTCTGATTCAGGCGCCAAATATGCTTACTGCAATCTACTCCAGTCCATGCTATACATTTCTCAGCCTTCTCTTACTAAGGAAAGGATGGGAAAAAAGTTACCACCAAGAATATTTCTGTAATGAGGCAGTAAACCAAGGCAACAGAACCAGTTCTGCCCAGTGGAAGCCACTTATTCAGTATTGTAGTCATAGGAAAAAGGATAAGCTGAAGATGCAAACTTTTTGCAATAATTTGACCAAATATGCTATTTATAATACAAACTGTAAAATGCTTTTAAGATAACTTTCCTTATCTAACATTATTACAGTAACTTCAACCTACAAAACAACTATATTTTCTAAGAAACAACTAAATGAATTACAAAATTTACTACAAATTTCTGTTGAATGTTTTAAGTCATAAATTAGCCGAGATAAACACCACAGTCATTGGCCGTCTTGTGCTTGGTGGCTCTTATAAAACTTTTATACATTTATTTACTGTGTTGATAAAGTTCAGAGAACTCGGTCCTCTCCTTCACCATGTATCCAGGGATCAAACTCGGGTCATCAGGCTACTTGCAACTGTCATTATTCTCCCGTCCATGTCTTTGGCCTGACAGATGGAGTGTTCTCTGTGAATATGCCTCACACTTATGTATTCTGATATTTTAAAAATTAAGAAAATGATAAGGCAAGCCTAATTATACTGAGCTTCTGGGTTTTAAAAGTAAGAAAATGCTACTGTTCCTCTGAGCTTTATTGGAATAGTTAGAACTACATTCACATTTAAACTTCAAGTTGACAGCAAAATATGTCTCCTTAAAAATATCCTTTTACATGGATCCTGTTCAAAACCTCACTCTGTCCTCAGAGCTACATGTGTATGTATTGAGTGTCGGGCTGGAGAGATGTTTAAGAGCACTAATGGCCCTTGAAAAGAATCTGAACACATTTCTTAACACCCACGTGGCACCTCACAACTGCCTGTAACTCTAGTTCCAAGAAGTCTGAGACCTTCTTCTGACTTTCCTGAATCTAGCATGCATGTGGCACTCAGAAACTCATGCAGGCCATAAATCTTTTACAAGGGTAAAAAAGTAAAATTCAACTTTTATGAATAGTTTTATGGTTCTAAAATAAAATTATCTAATTTTAAAACAATTATCAAAGTTTATTAATTTAATTTGGTAACAGATATCTGATATCCTCTATTATATATTATGTTATATTATATTACATATATATTATATTATATATAAAAAGGATTTCAAAAGATTATAAATTTAATTTAGTAATAGGTCATTGATATTCTCTATGTATATTCTAGGATATTACACTCTCCTAGAAGTTCCTGCCTGTTGATGTCATATGCATCATCATCATAATATTTCTTACCATTAGTTCAGTTATCTTTCTATGAAATTTTAAACAGAATAATTACTGATCTCCCAAAATAACTTGGCCTAAAATGTTCCAAGCAGAGTGGATAATGAGAACATAAATCTTTTGTGTGTATTTTCTTTCAAGGTCAGAATCTGTCATGTAAAATGATGCATATCAGTTTTTCTTAGGGTCATGATTAGAACAAAAAAGTCAATGAGAAAACTGCAGCTTTTGTGTTTCATTTTAAATGGGACCAGTATCATGGTTCATAAGGCTATAAATGGTTGCTACAGGGTTATGATCCATCTGATAAATACTTAGTGAATCAGAATGCTCAAGCAGTAGGTATGTTACTGAACCGGGTAAATATAATTAAATAAACTACTGAATCCAGAGATGAGAATATTTTAACACAGTTAATGAAGAGACACAATTCCAAAGGTTTATAAAATCATGCTTTAGGTCAAAAAAATTTAGTGGATGTTTCCACATTGTTAGTGTATTTTAGAAACTTCATTTTAAGGAAAAATTTAAAATCAAAACAAATATAAAAACTTTACACAGGAGCTCTGAGATAAGGCCCTTAGTGGGATCCAAGAGGGGGGAAATTCATTAGTGTGAGTTAAGGAAGTTGGCCCTTCTCTTCCCGCTAACAATTTTTTTTCACATTCTGCTTTTGATCATTGCTAACAGAATTCATTTGTGCTGTTTCCTTTAATGTTCCTTTGCCTCATCCCATCTATTCCTCTAACTAAGGAAGATTTCAGGTTTTAAAATAAAGCCTTGAGAGAGCAAGGGCCAAGCAGATTGATAACTAAGCGGGATGCCTTATTAGCAGAAGCAGAAAACATTGGTGAAACCAAAACATTCCTGCAAAGATTTCAGGGTTCATTTTTTTTTTCTCCTTAGACAGTTACTTCTACTTTGTTGGCTAAATTGCTCTCTTGCTGACTGAAGAATATCCTCATTAGTATGAAGCTATAAAATATTAACAGAAGAATTATTCTTTCTTTGGAATAAGATACCTTGAATAATTCACTCAATATATGTACAAATTTATTTTTGTTCAGCTCATTGGAGAAACTGCCCATAGGAAAGCATGGAGAATCAACTATAACAAGATAAAACAGCCAATAGTTCACCACAGAACAGCTTATATTTCACTAAAGCAGGCATTCTTACTGATACCCTTGACCATAAAGTTGCATGAACATCATTTCTCCCTAAACAGTTGCAAGACCTGCTTGTATTTCACAAGGGATACACAATATTAAAGCTCTTAAACAACACTCATTTTCCCCCTGAGTTGTCAAGTATGTATTTGTATGCATAAATTATCTCCACTGTTAAGGAAAATATCTTAAGATCCATCATATTTGGGAGTATGACACATTCTTTACCAAACAAGATGGCAAAGGATACTCAGTAAAATATTTTCCAATTTGTAATTTGTTCCACAACACACATCACCTGGGACATAGCACACATTTGGAGGACAGGTTGACTTGAAGTAATCAGTTCTGGAGATCGAACTTCTAACATCAGGATTGACAGAAAGTGTTGTTACCTTCTGAGAAATCTCCAGGGTTCTATGAATTACTTTCTTTAATAAATGTAGTTCATGCAGGAATTAAAGAGTAAATAAGGTTTGTCTAATCAGTTCATTGTAGAGAAGAGAAATATCTTCAGACTCAGTCTATCCATGGAAATCACATTAGAAACAACAGCTACTTATCACAAGCTTTCTCTCCAACTACTTAAGAAAAAAGTTCAAAAGATTTTAAATTATTTTAAGTTATGACTGCCAATAATTACTCTGTATGTAATAGACTAAATGAAATGAAATAACAAAAAATTTCCTACTAAATGTTTTGAAATTATCTCATCATTCTTGGAACACGTAAGTTACTTACTAGGGAAAGAAATTGCTTTTTTTTAAATGGCATATTTAGGGTTTTGAAAAACATTCTAACACACAAATATTAAAGGAAGTAACTTTCATTGCATATTACTATCTTGAATGAGCAGACAGCTGCTTCCTGGGAGACTGAGTTCAAAGGCTAGAAATGCAATTTTATAGGATGCATGGCTGTGTGGTGGGAGTCTTTCCAGTTAGGGCCATTATTTACAAACCATCATTGCAGGAAGGAAAGGGCAGAATAAACAGTCCGAATTATCTAGTAGGCTGTAGAAAGGGGGTGTCGGCTGTGTAAGAGGGGGTGTTTCAAGCCTCAGGATGATGGTGATGAGCAACTGAATACGATAAGTTGAACAGATTGAGATGCAGATACCATTTCAATCTAGCAGAGCTCATCATAAAATAAATCACACTATTAAAACAGACCTGAGACAATCCTGAAATCAAAAGTCTTACTAATCAAAAACGTAGACTGAGCTCACAGATAAAGTGTCATCCTGAAGGCTGACGGAGAAATAACTGTGAAC
The DNA here is from genome assembly GCF_000317375.1 of Microtus ochrogaster. Lineage (NCBI taxonomy): Eukaryota > Metazoa > Chordata > Mammalia > Rodentia > Cricetidae > Microtus > Microtus ochrogaster. The sequence continues at coordinate 16,347,183 of NC_022020.1, read as the reverse complement.
GATCATGATGATGGAGGATGTCTCGGTCTACCTATCACTAAAGTGTTCTGATTCAGTGAACTCAGGTCTATAGATTATGTATCCTTACAAATTGACATTTCAAGCACATTTCACTCTCATTTCTGTCTCCCTCCCCGCCTTTTCTCTTCTAACATATCCACTGCTCTAGACTGGTTCTTCTATCCCAGATTCAGAGGCTTAGAATGTGTCATGTTTATCTTCACGATAAGGAAGAGACATGCTGCTGCAGGTTGCATGAGTTAAGGAGTTCTATGAGTCAAGCTGAAGCATGTGGACTTATTGGTTGGACAGAGGACGATGAGGGTACAGAAGGTCAAGCGGAAGTCCCTGATAGCCATCACAAGCCTCAAAGCAGACACTGTAACATTAATTCCAATTATCTTTTCCAATTAGAGTGAGATTTTTATGATCTGCGGTTTAGAATGATCCTAATATACAAAGAGTTTGTATATTCATAAATTTAAGTAATTTAGTAGAAAAGCAATTAAGATATCATTAGGTGGCACAGGTTGATAAATGAAAGATACCCACTTACTTCCCTTTATGTTCATGGGTAAACAACTTAGCCACAGAGGTAAAGAGCAAGGTCAGGGAGTCAGCCAGACCTGTCCACAACACCATACCCTACTTTGAAAAACAAGGACCAGAATGTTAACCCCATAGATTTTTCCTTGTGAAGTTTAATTCCAAAGTGTTTACACTAAGAAGATTTCAGTTTTTCACTATAAAAATGAGTACTATCATTAAAGAAATGGCAATTTAAACTTCATGCAAATTATTCAAATGTCTATAGCCTGGAAGAAACACCAAGGATATGCAAATACAAATGATTATACTGACAATATAAATAATTACTTTGGTATCATTAAGTGTCCAAAGGAAAGTGTCAGACATTGTAGATGTGGTCCTTATGTGCTCCCTGCCACTTTGTGACTGCAGCATAGCCCCCTTCTGTTTATGGTTAATACAACCAATATATACATAAGCATAAATCCATATTTTAAAGATACAGAAACACTTAAGACTTTAAAGTCGAGATCATTTAAATTGAATCACTCTCTCCAATTCGCTAATAAAAACATGTGGTCTTTTAAAATAAATTACTTGCTTTACAATAATTTTAAAATCTGAGTGGAAACTTCAAGATGAATATTACAGTAGTGTATGTCTGCTGTGTATCAAGAAAGATTATCTCCTTCTGTGATTTTTGGAGATGAATGTTATTATATTCCTTTTAGGCATTCTTTTTTGTGTTTATCAATGCTTAATAAAATATTAATCACAAGGAAAAAAAAAGTTTTCGTCTTCTGAAGTCGATTTTCATGCACCATACCGAGCAGTCTGGACTCATAATACAAACAATTTGACATTGCATTAATGAAGGCACTGCTGGCTGAACCCTTGTTGCAGCGAGTCGAGCGAAAGCTGAGTTCCAAAGAGACTTTGACTCTGGCGAGCCTCTTTAAGCTTGGTGAGAAATGTGTTCCCATTAAAGTCAGCAACATCTTTCAGCGGGCACACTATGGCCAATTACACTTCCCCTTGTTGTTTAAGGATAGAATTGCAAAGACAGTCTAATAGCATTGCTTCTTCTTAGCCATTAAGTTTGCCCAGAAAGTTGACATGAGGTGATGCTTTCAGATATTTCAATAAAACTTTCTGAAATTTGGAGAGCTGAAAATAATGTGTTTAGTGCTTTCATTTCTTTTCTCGTTAGCATGGTTGGTTAAGCTGCAGACACCAGAGCAAACTACCCTAATCGAAAACTCTTTCTTCGTTCTTTCTTTCTTCTTAGTCATGTGGCCTAATGCAAGTGAAACAGGCTTCAGTTTCCTCACCTGTGTGGACACAATCCCCTGCAAAGGCTTCCCGGTTAGAATTTCAGTGCTGTGGAGAGATTAGAGTGTTCTATGGTTGTTTCTCGCCAACTCCGTGGTTGAACTAATATCATATGACTGATTAAACAACAACAAAATCCTTTTTGAATTCTACTAATTTGGCAGACTGCTTGCTTAAACCTACCCAAAACTCATACAACAATCTGGCCCTATAGAAAAGCTCCTCCATCTTGGTATAACCACCACTCTGATGTACCCAACAATACATTTTAAACATTTCTTGATTCATCATTTTCTTTGTTCTGTAAAACTATAAAAATCTTCATGAAACTGCTTCATTGAAACATAGAATTTGCAATAATCTAAATTTCTGTACCCATGCCATGGTTACTTAAAATGGCTCCAATATAAACTATCTTATTTCCTTTAAGATGAGAGCTGTTCTTCTTGTGTTGTCATCTGTGAGATATGTTTAATAGTCAATTATCACAGAAATAAAATCATTCTATTCGGGAAAACATTAACAGTGGACTGCAAGTGCCAGAATCTTGTGTAATGGAACTTTGTAAGTGATGTTTATTCCAAAGATTAATGTCCATAGTGTTTATGAAGGACTTCGTTTGTGTTAGAACTTATTTGTAAGCTCAAATAGATGGTTAGACAAAAATAATGTAGTTTCCTCATAGAACTTGTAGTTTTATAACGAAGTGGGCAACAAACATATAAAATAATACCTAAAATACACATAAAATGTAAATGAGAAATTCTAATTAGAAAAATAAAGCCAGAGTCAAGAGAGGTGTTGAAGGTGTTGAGGTCAGGAGACCCTTTACGTGTTGGTAAGTTGCTGCTAATTACCAGAAGTAAATAAACCTGTTGTTACTCAGGCTAGG
>NC_022020.1:16337433-16344100 GCF_000317375.1 Microtus ochrogaster | reverse complement strand
CCTCTGGAAGAGCAGTCAGAGCTCTTAACCTCTGAGCCATTTCTGCCTCCTCCCCGCCACCGCCTCCCATTTCCCTCCCCCTCCCCCTATCAAGTCCCTCTCCCTCATCAGCTTGAAGAGCAATCAGGGTTCCCTTCTGTGTTGTCTTCCCAACCTTACTTGATCCCCTCTGAAATACAGGACCGAGGAGAAGCCATTGAGCCCAGTTTCGACTTTCCCCCCACCAGAACTGCAAACAAGTCTCCTAAATACCCATGTTTCTAGAGAAGTGCTCCTTCTTGCCTGGTGTGTCCTCGGGAGATGTGCTCCCAACAGGGCCACACTCATCTTCTTCACCCAGGCTGACACCATGATCAACAGTTAGGTCCTTGCCTGTGTAACCAGGAAACATCAGAAACGGCTGTCTCCAGTCTGTGCACAGCTAACATTCCAGTTCCTTCCTCTTTTAGCCCAGCACTCCTCGCGCTAGATAGTCCTTTCAGTTTCTGGATCTTTAAAACCTTAGTTTGATTATTTTTGTAATTGAACACTTTATTCATGTTTTCTATTACTTTTGAGATTATAATATAATTATAGTATTTCTCCCTTATCGTTTCTCCCTCCAAAACTGCCTATACACACCTCCCTAATTCAGGGTCTCTTTTTTATTAATTGTTGTTACATTTTTTCTCTCTCTCTGTCTCTCTCTGTCTCTCTCTCTCTCTCTGTCTCTCTCTCTCTCTACATATATATATATATAATATATATATATGTATGTGTTATGTATGTGTGTACATATACATTTATATACACATTTATATTCCTAAATGTAACATTCTAAGCCTGTATATGTTATTTGTATGTATATTTTTAGGACTGATAATTGGGTATAACCCACTGGGTGTGCTCTCCCCCAGGGAAGATCATTTCTGCTACTTTCAGCATCCCTTACTTATCTCAAGTTCTTTGTGTAGTGTTGGGGCTTGGTGATGTTTCCCATGCCCACTTTGGCTTGTTCCTTGGTGTCATCCTTGTTCAGTTCATGTTCATCCAGCCAGACTGATGAGACTTCATGGTTATAGTTTCTGACAGGAGTAGGAGACACAGGCTACTTCACTAAAATTTTATACCTAGCTAATGCTACTTCTATTAAATGCTACATACAATTTGAGGGACAAGGAAGGTTCTCTTTGAGTAAAGACCTAAAAGAAAAGAGAGAATACACCATACAGAAATAGAGAAAAGACCATACCATACTTCACTAAGTTCTTCATGAAAAACAAAAAACAAAAAAAAAAACCTGTGGTGGATCTGGGTCTAACATGTGCACAGAAAATACAATGTGTTTCTGAAGAAGAGTATACAAGGGTCAACTGAAATCTGAGAGCTGCAAAGTGCAAAGGTCACATTGAAGAAGGTCACCTAAACACAGTGACCCAAAGTGTTGTTTGAAGAGGATTATTATTCTCAGCTAAGATCAGCACTTGGGAATGTTCTGGGCAGGCCAAGTGATCACCTTCTGGATAATTCAGTTACTCATGTTAGCTCAGACTTCCGGTGGGTTTTGAAAAATGCAAGCTTATTGTATGAATATATGAACAGCCCAAGATTCTCTTTTAACTACTCCCTTGAGGAGAATAGATAATATGCTTGCTAGAAATTATAATGTTTCTTAACTTACCATGAATTATTTAGCAGCACTACATAATGAATATGGTAAAGCATTCATGAGTTTTTGCAGTAAATTTAATAAAATTGAAAGCACATAACAGCTCCAATAAATTTATCTCAAATTGTATCTACTATCAATAATTGTTTAGATGTCTAAGCAAAATTTGGATTTCTCATCATTTTAAGGAAAATTACTAGGACATTAGAAGTATAACAAATTAAAGATCATTAGTCTTTGACCCTAAGGGTTTGTTTATTATGTGTGTTCTTGAAATGGAAGAGGAATATAGAAAAAACAAATGAAAATCACAGACATAATCAGATTATTACCAAGTCCTAGCCTGCCCATGAAGTGCTATTATTCTGCATATATTAATGTTCTCTCTGTCAAATTTAAAACCTCTTAACTTCATTTAAAACACAAATGTAAATAAATAAAAGTGTAAAAAATATAAATTTGTTGTTTTAGGAAAAATTGAAATATTTAAAATGTGAAAAATATTTCTTTTGAAAGCAGAAGTAACACTGTAATTTAAGATTTGTTCACATTTGATTGTTTGTCTTCCCCTAAGACCTAGAAGTGGAGTAAAATTTGACTACATAAAACATGGCAGAAACCAAAATATAGGTAAGATTTTTACTGGAAACTAATAATATTTAATCAATCAGTTAACCATAGAAAATTAATAAATCTTATCTCTCAGGCATTCTTTATGTTTAGAAGAATATTTGGAATCTTGTAAAATTTAGCAGACATTCCTGTTCATGTGAGAAAATTCCAATTATGAATCAATTCATTGATTCTGGTTATCCAAAAAAATTATTAAGTAGTACCCAAAAGAAATGTATATTTGTTTTCAATAAAAAAATAAAATGAGAAATTTTGTCACATTAAATCTAGTATTCAGATTCTGACAAAATTCTTCCTTTCATTCCAAAATAATTGATTTAAAAGATTTAATAGATTTAAAATATAAACAGTGGATTTTTAAAAAGGAATGGCTTTTTTTTGAATAATTGAAATATGAGATTTTTGCTTAAGGGACAGTTTTTTTGGTTTATGAGAAAACTTAAAAACTACTTTCTATGAAATAACACATGGAATTAAGGTCATTTCAATTATCTAGATTTTGTAGGCTTTTGTTTGTTTTTATCTCATTTGCAACAAATGAAAGCTTTTCATGCATCTGAACATGCTTCAGAATATGAAAAAAACCTATCAATGATGCCTGTTAGTTTAGGGAAACACAGAGAGGGACTAGGATTTTCATGTGTCACACAGCACATTCTTACATACAGCCCAGTCTTTTGAGTCCTGGGCATGCTCAGAATACATAGCTTTGTACAGCCAGTGCCAGCTGACTATTCTGTTCAGAAAAAATGGACTGTCTATAGCTATTAACTATCGACAGATTCTGTGGGACAGCCAGTCATTCAGTATACATGGGTTGAGCCTCCAATGGCAGCTCCAAACCTATTGTCACTTGCCAGCCTGGTTTAAACTCAGTAGGTCAGAAGGGGTGGTTGACAACGAGGGACGAAAATGGAAGAAGCTAGAGTTGGAATTATTAGAATGCATTATACATCTGTGAAATTTTCAAATAATGCATTATTGAAAATTATATTTAAAATTTTAAAATAAATTCTCTTTGTCTTTGGTCATGATTCTGAAATAAGAGGGGTAGAAAATAAACAGAGCAAGATGGGTTAAAATAAACATTGTTTGTTAGATTTTTGCATTGAACTGAATGTAACTGCACCCTTGCTCTTCACCATTGCAATCATAAAATGTTTAAGTTGTTTTTTATGTTAAAGAAGACAACAGTTAAGACAATGGGCTTTCAAGAGACCTTGGTTATTTTTTTCTTAAGGTAATGAAATTTTCAAAGACTGGAATTTTTAAAAAATCTATTCTATTTCATAATGTGATATTAACAGAACTTCTTGTACTCATACAAGTGTAGTATATTTGTGTACCATATTGACAAGAGGTAAGCTTGTGATGGTCAAACTTGTTTGTCAGTTTGACATGTCCTGGAACAGGAAACTGCCTAGCTCAGATTGACCTGCGGGCATATCTAAAGAGTGTTTTCTTGAATGATGATTGTTGTAGGACTGTCTGGCCCATTGGAGCAATGACACCCTTGGGCCACCCTTTCCCAAATTGGGAAAGAAAAGCCATCTTTGTATGAGCAGGAGGAAGCAAACCAGCAAGCAACACTCCTTGAAGGTCTTTTCTCCAGTCCTGGCTTATACGTCCCTTGCCTTTAGTTACTGCAACAATCTGCTCTCCAGATTGTGACTTAGAAGCATAAGAGCATAAAATAAATCTGTTTGGTTTTTTTTTTAAAAATAGAGAACTCTAGAACAAGAATAAAAGACATTTACTATTTTTTCCTTGAATAGAGTTTATTTTTATTTCACAGTTTTGACAACAAACGTAACAATAAAATGCTGTTTCTATACGATATATAAAAGATATACATTACACATACATATATTTATATACTTACATATTTGCATGTATACGTATGTGCAGGTTTAGGTGTACACTATATATGTGTATGTGTATGTATAGGTTTGTATAGTTTAGAAATCCATTTTAACCTTTTTTTCTATTCTGAATAACTAAGGATTTTGGGAATTGGCAGATACTCTACTTAATTGGAATTTCTAGATAATCTTTTCCTCAGAAATGTAAAAATATTAACATTTAAAAAGAGATCAGGTATTTGATTTTTAAATCAAGATGAAGAATGGATTGAAGGATTTATTAGAAAACAAGATATTGGATATTCAGTTTTACATTGTTCTAAGTACTGTTAGTACTTGGAAAGTACTTAGAAACTCAATGGAAAACTAAATATTCTAAATTTAACATGATATATATTTTAAACTCCGAAATTGAAATAATTTCAAAATAAAATACAAGAATAATCTTTGTTGTCTTTCTCTGTCAGGGATTATTCGACCCTATTTCTGTGACGGCAAGAACTGAAAGGTCAAAACTATATTTTCTATATTCTTGTGAACAGGGTCCCAGGTTAGAGTCTGAAATGACAGACAGTTAAACAAATGCCTCATTACATATGGCATCAATTCTGTTCATTGCAGGAAAGAAATATTCATAATTATCTGGGAAACTTTGTGTCCTCAGGCTGTAAAGCATCTATATTCTGATAGTTCTCTGTATCATATATATCGTAAGGAAAGAGTGTTAAGCTATTTTGAGGAATGTAACAGACATTCCAACCCATTTTATTTTGTTCTTAGATACAGTGAGAAGTAAAGTTTAATGAGCATAAAAAATGGCAGGGTGCTTCATCTTATGGTGCCATGACCTTGAGTTTCTTCCCAGGAGTAAGACTGTTGACAACAGAAAAAGAAATACTGATTTAGGCATGAAAATGAAATCTGCAAGGAAATAAACAATAGGAACAGCATAAATAAGCTTGGATTTTTCTTCTTTATAATACAGTTTTACCAAGAGACAACATATGAATTAAATATTATCATTGAATTTCAAATTAGAAATAACCAATTTACCTACTTTGGAAACTTTCATGTCACCTTTTAGGACAATGGAATCTAGTTCTGAAAACATAAATATAAGTAACATAATACTGATTGTGCAAAATGTATTTATGTTTTTAGGAATATATATGTATATACACTATATATGTATAGATAACAACAATTAATTTTTAAAAAGTTATGATTTGAACGAGAGCAAGTGGGATGTATGGGAGAATATGGAAGGAGGAAAAGGAATAGCAAATGATGCAATTATATTATAATCTCAAAAAAGGAATCTTTACAACATAAGTTTATTTATTAAAACCTGCATATTGTACATACAAAAAATCCAAGGACTGAAAGAATAAGATAAATAGATGAATTAATTGGATTTTGGAAATATGGAAGAAGAGCTACAGCAGTGATTGTTAATTTCTCTTTTAAATACGCTTGTAAGCATAGCTGTGTGTGTGAGTGCAAGCCCACATGCTCGCCACAGCTCACAGATGCATCCCAGTTTCTCCTTCTATTTTGTTGAAACCACTGTCACTACATAAGCCAAGCCACCTGCTCAGTAAGCTCCTGGGGGTCTCCTGTCTCTGCCTCCCATCTCCTTTAAAGCGTTGAGGGACACAGCAGAACACTACCACATCTGGCTTTCTATGGGCTAAAGGTATTTAAATTTAGATCCCTACATTTGTGCAGCAAATGTTTAATATACTAAGTAATCTCCTCAACTTCATTTTTCTCTCTGAAAATAAAGACAACTATTCTTTTTTAAAAAAAGATAGAAATGGCAAATTATTTATAGAAGATAATATTGAGAGACAGAAAATTTTAAATCCGGTGATAACAGAGTCATTTTCAAATGTTTAATTTCCATGATCTATGTTCATGGGGAGATACGCCTCAAGAATGAGGATAAGAAAAGGCATTGTTCTATTCGGAGGGGAAACCTTAAGAAAATATATGACCAGCAAACAGTTGTGAGGGATGAATAAGAAAGTTCTCTGAATAAATAGAAGCTGATGCCTAGGAGACACTAGGATTCACAGAACAAAAACCATAGAATAGAATCAGGGCAGTTAAAACAATAACAATGTTTTACCTCTTAACTCTCTAAGTTCAAGTAGCAGCTCAGATGCTGGTATTTTTAAGTTTATAATATGTTGTGTGTCTCCTTTATCATTAAATGGTAGGTTTTTATATCTCTCTTTAATCTTAAATTTTAATTATTATGTTCTCTTTAACAGGATAATTCTTACAGTCTAGTCATTTTATGCCCTGACTAGTCTTAGGCATCATATGCCTTCCAATGTCACTATCACACACATCTTCATAACTCGTTAAGTGTAGTGGGAAGAGTGGGCAATATGCCGCATGGTAATGTGAAGTTAGTGTATACTGAGTATTATAAGTGTCCAGACAACATTTTGAAGAATGGAATGGTGGTACCAGTGAATATAGCCATGATAGGTTCTTCAGTCTCCCAGGAGCGCAG
>NC_022020.1:16328104-16336898 GCF_000317375.1 Microtus ochrogaster | reverse complement strand
TGAGAAGCCAAGGACAATGGCACTGGGTTTTGATCCTTCTTCATGTTCTGGCTTTGTGGGAGCCTAGCCAGTTTGGATGTTCACCTTCCTAGACCTCGATGGAGGGGGGAGGACCTTGGACTTTCCACAGGGCAGGGAACCCTGACTGCTCTTCAGACTGGAGAGGGAGGGGGAGAGAAGTGGGAGGAGGGGAAGGGAAATGGGAGGCTGGGAGGAGGCGGAAATTTTTTTTTTCAATAAAAAAATATTAACACTAAGAAAAAAAAGAACTTCATCTGAATGTTATATATCCATTTGTGTTTGTGTGTATATATTTGTTTACTTGTCTTTGTGAGTGTGCGTGTAGATGTGCACACACATATGTGTGCTTGTGTATGTAATGACCAGGGGATAGCATTCTCTGTCTTCCTCAGTCACTTTCTGCCTTAACTTTTTAGACAGGGTCTCTCAGAGAACTTGTTCACAGGTGGCCTGTACTGATTGACCAAAGAGCTGCAGGTTTTTTGCCTCTCTAGTTGAATGTTGAGTAGCTTTTATAACTTTCCACAGAAAATACCCTGAGACCTAGTCACATATTTCTCAGGTTGGGGACTTCCCAGGAAAAGTAAAAGAAATCAAGTGATCATGACCACACTCTTTGTTTGATGGACATCTATGTAAACTGACTAATGCTATTTGTTGAAATGGCATGCTTTCGGCTGTTTTAAGAGTTTAGTGGTTTACTAGATCAGGATTATTTATAAGTCATGAAATTATGAATTAGAGAATCCCCAGCTCCTGGACAAGACCAGAGGAATTTTTGGGCTTTCAAGAGATAAAAGGATATAAACACCCTTCACTGTTTGAGGAAACTATGAACTCACGCCTGCAGAGTTCTCCTACCATCCTTAGTTTCCTTTGATACTATGAGAATGAACAAGAAATTACCCAGGATGCCATGGGAGCTGCCTCAGCTGTACTCCAGATTGTCTACTGGCTTGGAAACAGTTAAGTTTGAAGTAGCGTATGAACTTGAAGCCCAATTTGGCAACTAAATGTTGCCTGATATTGTTAGCTCATAAGATTATGTCCCCACAGTTTTTCTGTTACTTTTATGACATGGAACATCACATTATTTATCTATATTTTATATCACACTGTGCACTAATCAATCTATATTTGATCTATTAATTCAAAGTATTGTATAATATCTTTTAATTTTACATAGATAATAGACAGATATTGATAAGTAGATTTGAGTCTTCATTTTTTACTCTATTGGATTATTTATATGCTATCTGGAAAATACAGGCTATTTTATTCAAGGCTTGATAAGTGAGGGATTAGTCACAAAACAAATACTACATGTTCTTTAATTCCCTTTTATTGGTAATTGACTTGACTGATTTTGGATACTTGTTCTCAAATGAATAAAGTTATTTAATAAGTCATTTGAAATTTTCTTAGGTTTTCATTCATAGATCATAGATTGAGTTTATAACTTTAGTGTAGTTTCTAGTATTTGACTATTTTAAAAATCAAGTAATTTAAATTAATTGTTAATGCTGTGATGGTTATTTTTTTATTGTCAACCTAACATAAGATAGGTTCATTTTGGAAGAAGGAACTTTAGTTGAGAAAATACCTCCATCAGACTGGCTGTAGGCAAGACTGGAGGGCCTTTTCTTGATTATCGATGGATGTGGGAGGTTCCCGTCCACAGTGAGAGTACCACTCCTTGGCTGGAGGTCCTTGTTTCAAGGAAGCAGGCTGAGGAGAAAAGCCAATAAGTAACATTTCCTCATGATCTCTGCTTCAGTGCCTGCCTTCATGTTTTTGCTTTGATTTTCTGTACTGACTTCCCTTTCTGAAGACTGTGATCAGACACATAAGCAGAATAAATTTCTTCCCCACAGCAGTAGAAGCCTATATATGTCATCTTTATAAATAGTTTTATGCCTTTTTGAATGTTCTTTTTTATTTTCATCTTTTTTTCTGTTGTTTTCTAAATTGAATAGCCATTCTGTCTTGATTCTTATTCTTTTTATTTAATAGTTTTCAGTATAATATTAAATATAACACTGACAACCTATCTTCATTTAGTCCTTTGGGGTATCTATGTTTGAAGTATCTGTGTATGTCCATGTGGGAATGTGTTCTTGTATATATGTACATGGGGAGTCTAAATATTGATGTCTGGTGCCTTTCTCAGTCACTTATCTCTTCTTTTTAAAAATTACATTATTTGTTATTAAAGCTTAAAGAATTTGGATTTTATGATTGTCACATATTAAAATACAGTTTGGCATATCAATCAATAAAGATAATATGTTGGAAGGGCAGACCAATGCTGAGCTAATTTATTTATTTGCAAAATCATCTCCAACATAATTTGATTAGAAGAAAAACATTTCTAAGTGAATGGTTCAGGGAAAACTGGGCAACAAATAGAAAAGTAAGTAAAAATTAATATTATTTCACATCAAACAAGAATTAATTTTAGATGAATTATGTGCTTAAATATAACAATTAAAAATCACATCTAGAAGACAATACAGGGGATAAATTTTGGAATAACAACTTATTTCTTGGATCAAACACAGAAAACAATATAAAAATTGATGAACAAATTAATTTCAACTAAACTATTAATGTTTATTCACTGTCAATGGTACTGACAACATAAAAACAAAGTATCAGACTGCCATATACTTGGTGAGAAAATACAGTTTGTCTCTAGTCAAAGACAGAAAACATATATTTAGTGATTACAATATTTTTAAATTTTATTTTGTTTTCTATGTGTGGATATTTTGCCTATATGAGTGTCTACACACCACATTCACTCCCTGTGCTTGCAGAAGCATGCCTTCATGTGTGACTGCACACCATGTTCACTCCTGGGGCCTGCAGAAGCATGCCTTCATGTGTGACTACACACCATGTTCACTCCTGGGGCCTATAGAAACATGCCTTCATATGTGACTGCACACCATGTTCACTCCTGGAGCCTGCAGAAGCATGCCTTCATGTGTGACTGCACACCATGTTCACTACTGGAGCCTGCAGAAGCATGCCTTCATGTGTGACTACACACCATGTTCACTGCTGGTGCCTGCAGAAGTACGCCTTCATGTGTGACTACACACCATGTTCACTCCTCTTGGAGCCTGCCGAAGCATGCTGTTATGTGTGACTGCACACCGTGTTCACTCCTAGTGCCTTGGGAAGCAAAAAGAAGGCATCAGATCCACAGGACCTGGAGTTGCTGATGACTGCAACCTTCCATGTGGGTTCTGGGATTGAAACTGTCTCCTCCAGAAGAGTAAAATAGTTCTTTTGTTTCTTGGAACATCTCTCAAGACACACATTTTTTAAAAAATTAGAAATAAGATTATTTAAAAGATAAATTTATATCCATCATTCATAAGAGCATTTAATACTGCTGATAACCTTTAATCAACAGAAAACTGAAAATTAAGAAAACACACATTCAGGTCTGGGCACAGTATGGATAGCTCAGCAATTGGGTCATAGAACACTTGCCTAATGTAAACAAGGCCTTGGGCTCAATATGCAGACCCTTACATATACATAGAGAGAAGACAAATAAAAGACATTGCACATTCTCTGCATTATCTGAATTTATAGTCTATTAATACCAAATTTTAGGAAGACTGTGAAGCTACTGAAATCTCTGACTGTGATATTTCACAATGGTATAGTTATATTGAAAATCTCTCTGAAAATTTAGCTCAGGGTTTCCTGACCTGTGGGAAGTCCAAGGGAGGGGGAGGGAAATGGGAGGCGGTGACGGGGAGGAGGCAGAAATCCTCAATAAATAAATAAATTTAAAAAATAAAAAAAATAAAGAAAGAAACATAAAAAAATAATTAAAAAAATTTAGCTCAGTCTTGCCTGTACTGCTACCCAGAAATTCCCTTTTAGTGAGAAAGCCTATTCAGAAAATATGACAAAATAGCATCTATTGGTGATGTATTCATAGCATCTTCAAGTTGGACAAAGTCAAATGTCCATCAAGATACGAAAAGAAAAACTTGTGGCTTGTTTTAATAATGTAGCATGATCAAGTAGTAAAAATATAAACTATGATGCATAAGACAATATGAATAAATATCATATATACAGTGTGTAAAATATTCTTCAACAGAATGGCATACCATTAACAGTTCAAGAATAAGCTAAGCATATGTGATAGAAAACAGAACGCTGGAGGCATGTTAAATGAACCCAACTAATTTTTAGCATGTCAAGCTGAGCACAAATTATAATAGCTAAAACAAAATGAATAAAAAATATGTTCTTGTTAAGAAAGAAAAGAAAACAGAATTCTGGTTTTATGTTTTTATTGCAAGACAACCTCAGTTATCAGAAATTCCCAGAGAGCAGAAATGCTCTACATTAACTTTGGCGAGAGGTGTGTGTGTGTCCCCCAAATTATTAAACTACAAGCAACTGTGCATAACAAACAAATGTACTTTGCTAGGACAATAACACAGCACCCAGTGAATGCCAGTCTTGTCAGGTTAACCTGACCTCTTCATATGCCAGTTCCAGACATTCTTCAGTCTCTCCAGAGAGGTTTCATACTACTGTGGTTATTGGTTCATATCAGAAATTCACCATGGCTTTGTGGTTTCTCCAACTTTAATTTTGAGAGATTATACTATCCTAAGAAAAGTCACACATATTAAATATTATTTTTCACAAGGAACATAGAAACTAAGTATTCTTGTAAGTCTAGGCTTGTCCTGGAGCAAACAGTTTGTGAGTATTTAAAGCTCAAACTATCATTCTAGATGTTAGTGTTTCTAATTTTACATTGTTTGAGATATACAAAGTATTCCTTTATTTATTATGCCAAATTATTGCCATTAGTTTTATGGCAAACATTAATCATCAATTGCATACGCCAAGGCAGAGATAGGAATTATTCATAATTATAACCAGAGTCCTAGGTTAAGTCTCATAGTATTACATATCTGTGATATGATATCCTAAATGCATTGTTTGTTGTGGGGAGGCCTGGGCATAATTATACATATGTAAAAATCATATCAAGACAGATTTTCCCATTGCCTTTGATATTTGAGGGACAGAATACTTACTCTTTAGAGATTAAAATTATATGAAAATTTAAATTATATAGAAATTTGTGAAAGCAAGACATGAAAGAATAAATGCAAATACTTCAAGATGGAATTAGATATGTTTCACAGAGACAGAGGAAATTTTATATCACTGGGGTGGGGCTGCTACTTCCATGTGGTCTTGGACAATCATGCTTCAAAACTTTTCTCCTGTAATTTCTTAGCAGAAAGTATTTAGTCAAGATCTTAGAAGCAGAAAGATACATAAATCTGCAAGGATGTAGAAAGATCATATATATTTTAAAATAATGCATTGTGTTCCTTGTTTTATTAAATTTCCTGAAGTTAGTTTTCTTAAGGAGAGGCCTCTGAATGTGCCTTTAAGAATGTCCATGTTCTCTTAGTGAGCCTATTCTTATACTCTTTTCACTCATAATGAATTTTGATATTTGGTGATTTGGCAGCTGAAAAAATCCCTGTGGGGTTTGACAGAGCTTAAGAAAAACCAGATACCTGGGGAAAGTGAACTACTACCCACAGACCTTGCCAGAAAATCGATGGCCACCTAAAACCACCTAAGTCACTTCCCAGTTGAAGAGATGAGACAGAATCTACATTCCCCTGTCCTGTCTCTCAACATTGCTGTGTGCACAGAAGCTCTCACATGGAGATCCTACAAGGATATTTCTGCATCTGTCAGTGAGGTAGGTACAGTTCTGTTCTATAGACCCCACATTACCAATTCCCTCCACCTCATCTGTGTGACAGAGCCTCACTCTGTATCTGTCTGCCAGGGGAGCTTTCAGCCTTCAGCTTGATGAGTTTGTCAAAAACCCATGGCACATGTAAACTGCATGTTCTCAGGGAGATGCACTGGAGGCTGCACCATTTGAAAACCATGTTTTCACAGTTCCAGGTAGAATGGATTCATCTCTTCTACAGTTGTGGTTTTGATAGTCTTTGTACAAAAGGGATAGACAGACCTAACATAATGGCAGAATTTTGTTGCAGTCAGTTTCAAACCACTACAATTTTAGGATAGTTAATAATGTGCTAGACATTGTTTCTTAAAACTTACCCAGTATCACTTTTAAGTCCTCACCAATCAAAGCTGGGAAGCAAATCTTATTTTATGGATGAGAGTAGCCATGCCAGGGAACCTTTTATGTTTTATTCAAAGTAAAGAGGACTGGTGAGATGGTTCAGTGGATAAAGGCTGCCTGACACATCTGAGGACATGCATTCAATTCTTATAGTCGACATAATAGAAGGGAGAAAGGTCACAGAAAACATTATCAGAACCAGGAGTGATTAGACCAACAAAGGGAAGAATATGGGCACCTGTCAGTTGTTTGCATGACTTACTAATCTCTTCTAGAACTACTCAAACTAGCTACAAATTTCAGTCCCCTGAATCATGCATTGTTCAACTACAACCTAACCTCATGACCAATGTCTCCAGGAATATGTAGCTCATGTCAAAATATTATAATCAAACAGACTTTGCCTCATGGCTCTCTGTTGGTGTTCAGGCTCTATCAATATCCCAGCAGCGGACCGAGAACTGTTTGTCCAAGATGCTGAGTTCTGTAGAAGGCAGAGCTCAAACTCTGCAGGTTTTCTCCACATTATGCCACTCATATTCAAGCACCACCACATTTCTTGATCAAACTGTCTATTCTCAGAGTTCCTCGAATCACGGCTTGAAGTGCATTCCTTTTCCCTCTCTTGCCTTAGGCCCCATTCAAAACTTGAAAGCATCGGTTAATCCAATAGAAGTGCCACAAGAGTAATATTTAAGAATGTAAGAGATTGTGACAGCCAGTGCATTGCATATGAACTGATCCCTTGAGTGTAATACCCCAAGTAAGCAGCCAGTGATACCCCAAGTAAACTGTCAGTGAATAAATCATCAGAATGAGATTTATGTTGTACACAAATGTAAAAATGGGATTACCCTGCACTTCAAATAGAAGACTGGGAAGTGTTTTACAACAAAATTAAATAAAAACACTACCGATTTTAATGTTTTAAGAAAAATTAGTGGATCTTACATAGCCAAATATCAAACATTACAAGAGATTGATATTAATTTGGCTTCAAAATGCTTAAGTATTTAATTGTTAATTGTTTCAACTAGGCCTATTTTGGTTTTCAATGCTTAATTTAAGCATTTTGCAATTTCTTATTATGGTATGCTACTGTTTTATGATTTTCTTTTAGTATTATTTTTAATATCATAAACATGCCATTATGATATTTATCTAACTTTTATCACTTTATAAGTGTAAAGGCTTAAAATGATATTTTAAAATTTCAACCTGAATGAAGAATGAAGAGAATAAATACTAAAATCTTGAAAAATCCAATTAAAATGGAGCTAATAGCAGATTAGAAAACCATTCTTTTCTAATTTTACAGTCCTGCTTTGGTCAATATTAATATTTAGCTAATTAGCTGAACAATTTATTGAGTTAAAAATAAGGCAGACAATTTTTGTAGTCATTCTTCTGTGAATAGCAACTGTTGTAAGATGAGCTCCAAATTAGATAGAGCAAATTTAAAAGGAAGCTTAAAGCAATTTTTGCTTCACTATGAAGATATCACAAGAGTAATGAATGGAAACCCACTCCAAGTGCTGACCTGTTGAGGTGATGCATAATGCAGGTGCTAAATTTGCATATTCGGCCCATGCATGTCTACTCTTCCTGCTTGCATGAGGCAAACAATCTGAACAAGGGGTACCCATCATGCCTTGTTGCTGCCCACTATACAGTGAGTGGATCAACATGATGCCAGGTTGATATTTGGGCACATATTCAGAGTTGTGACCTTTAAACTAAGGAGACTGAACTTTTAGATTGAATGTGCCTTCTTAAGTTGGAGATTGTCCTTGATACTGAAGTATTAGAATGTCTGGGAGTGGCCTGCATGATTCCCAATAAAACACTTGAGTATAAAATGAGGTCTCTGGATGTGGATTCAACCAACTCGAAAAACCCTTGAAACCTAGTATTCTTTCCAAAATAAATTTTACTGACAATTTTACCTTAGAGCTCCATAATTACCGAAATAGGACTTCGATAGGTACTGGCTGATATGGTTCCTTCCACTGGGGTCTTAGCTATTTAGAGGAGCCCTTCCCTGAGCTGTTCTAGTTGTAGACAAGTCCCTCTAGTTTCTCTCATGAGAAACTTGCAAAGATTCCCTGGCCTTGAGAATTGTGAAGGACTTAGAGGATTCAGAGTTGAGGTGTTAACAGTTGAGGAATTTCATTATACTTATAACTCATCACTTCCTGACTTTCAGTATTATGGAAAGATGTGGGGGCGATGTCATAGAGAGAAATGGCTTCATTATTCATGTTTGTCTCCTTGCCACTAACATTACTTTTTAGCTTTTTCCTGAAATCAACTCCAGTTTTTAGTATTGATGTTCTCGGACAATCCATTGAGAAAATTTCTGTGTCTCATATGTTATGAGTAGAATCAGCAGTTATAGACTATAAAGCATGGGTCACTGTAGTCCTCATACATAACCAATCTCTAGTCTGGGGTAAGATGTATATATTCTCGTTACCACAGGGGCTACCATACAGTACAATCATCTCTCACTTGTAATTTTTCATATATTATTAACATTAGGAGAAATCAAACTTCTCTCTCTCTCTCTCTCTCTCTCTCTCTCTCTCTCTCTCTCTCTCT
>NC_022020.1:16325259-16328004 GCF_000317375.1 Microtus ochrogaster | reverse complement strand
TGTGCCTAAAGACTGCTAGACCAATCTATCATGGAGCTGTGCATTTGTTTTTTGTCTAGTTTTGAAATGTGGTCTGTTCCAAGGCCAGCAAATGTGGTATAATAATCTCCCACAGTGCTCTGCCTCCATCAGCTTTCTCATCGCAGGAGTTACATGTATGCCCAGCTTACATAGGCACTGGAGATTTGAACTTAGATTCTTTTGCTTTCATGCTATTGTTCTTATCCACTAAGATGTCTCTCCATTCACAAGCTTCTTTTATTAAAGAGAATTTGGTTCAGACCTTGGAAATATAGACAATAAAAGACATTTTTCTTCACCCAAAGTTTATAATTTTGATGGGAGAGAATAGAAAACAACAATAGTTTCTACTTGGCTGTGTCTTCCATTATTGTCATTACCTCATTGTCTACAGAACCACGTGCATGCATTGCTGGCTGCAACAAGTTTAGGGATACATTCCACATTCAGGGAACAAAGAACCAGAGAAACGGTCCATATAACCACTTAACTTTATGTTATTCTATCTAAGGTAAAACAAATTCCCTTTTGTTGCTTAGTCTAAATAAATGTCCATCATCACCAGAATAGCAATGCCATTTTGCTTTTCCTATGACCAATCTTATAAGACTTTGGTTATAATATTACTTAAGTACAAACATTTTCCCCATGAAAGATCATTTTAACATTTTATTATATTTTTATTTTTATTTTTTTCTTTTTACTCATTCTTCTCTCATACAATCAATTCTGACTGAAACCTCCCCTTCCTCTGCTCCTCACAGTTCCCCATTCCACGCCCCCTCTCCTCTGGATCTTCATTTCCTTTCAGAGAAGAGTAGGTCTCCCAGGAGTGTCAATCAAATGCAGCATAACAAAGTCAACAAACTAGGCACAAATCCTCATATCAAGCTTGGATGTGGCAACACATTAGGAGGAAAAGGGTCTCAAGACCAGGTAAAAGAGTCAGCAATAACCCCACTCCCACTGTTAGGCATACCACAAATCCCCAAGCAGAGGACCTAGTACAGATTCATGCAGGCTCCGTGGTTTCTGCTTCAATGTTTGTGAAACAAGATGTTCCTTGCGTAGTTGGTTATTTGGGCCATGTTCTTATGGTGCACCTTACCTCTCTGGCTCCTACAGTCCTTTGCCCCACCCCTCCTCCGCCTTTATTCTGTGATGAAGTTACAGTTACCTACGGGTCTCAAGATCAGTACCATTAACCATATAGCATCGTTGACAATTTTCAGGGTCCTTTCTCAAAGCAACTCAAATTTTTCTTAATCACTAGCTGCTGAGTTAACCTTGGGTCCAGATTATGAATCTTGATCTTATTTCCTGCAGTCTATTGTCAGCTTCCTGAAATTCAGCTTTTAAATTATCTCTGATTAAATAAATCCAGAAGTTCCCTAATCAACTATCCAGCCATTTGATTCCTGGGAACACATATGAACTATCTACAATAAATCCTCTACAGCTATAGCACACCGACTGACCCTGAATCCTTATTGTAGGAAGAGGGACATAATGAGTATCTTAACAAGTGCTGGCAGTTTTCTGCTGAACTTACCCTGCTTCCTTCATGATTCTAATTATCTCAAGTTCCATTGGAAACACTGTTTCACAGAAGCTTTTTCTCTTGAAAGCCTTGACCCACAGAAGAAAATGAGGCTAAGGTTATCAGGACTGCTAGTTGAAAGCCTGAAATGACCTTCTTGTGACTTTACTGAGGGATTTGTTCTCCAGGCTTCCCATGAACCACTTCCATGGTAAGTTTACTTGACCACCATGAATAGTTTTATAAAAAACATATGCAACAAATTAGATTGTTTTTATTTTCTTTTTTTAAAAGCTTCGCAGCCTAATTCTGAATTATTTGCTTTACTTACCACCAACACAGCTATGTTTAAACCTCAGGAATTGTCTTAGAACCCTAGCATGGTTAATTCCAAGTGCACTTACAGAATAATGAGTTGGAAACCACAGGGGAGTAACCCTGTGTTAGCAACTCATCTCCATTGTGCTAAACATAAAATTGACACCCCAAAGGAGACCACATTTTAGTCTTTAGGACTTCAAACAAACCTATATATTCACCTGTAAGGCATTAGAGATTTTTGAAGTGTTAAACTGAAGAGCTTGAGATGGGAGAGTGTCAGATGGCAAATGTGGACATACAGAGACCTCCAAGGAGGTCAGAGCTGGTATAGGATATGAAGAATGAAGTATAAGTTGCAGTTATCCATGGAAGGAACTACAAGTCAAAGAAATTGGGACTGCAGAAAGCAAGTTTATAGATTCTTCAGCTAAAGAATGAATATAGCTCCGCCAAGCCTTTTAGGCTCCTGATTTACAAAATAGCAACATAATAAATCTGTTAACTTGAAAGTACTGTATTTGTGGCGACTTGTTACGATAGCAAAAATATAGACTAACTTTCCTATTTATTTTTAAATTGCTCTTTCTTCAGAGTAACTTACTCTACATCATTCCACATGTTTATATTAAGTACCATCAAATAGAATTATCTAGGTCTGAAATCATGAGCTCTGTGGAGCTTAAAGGTCTCTGCTTAGGGAACTTGAATGCAATGGGAGGAAGAGTCCTGAGTGAAGTTTATGTAATCTTGCTAGATACTGTTCAACTGACACCATTACCCTGGCATACTTAGGCAAGGCATACTAAGCTAAGAACATACACATACACACTCCAATACGTACACGCACACATGCTAAAATCTTA
>NC_022020.1:16309509-16324312 GCF_000317375.1 Microtus ochrogaster | reverse complement strand
AAAATTGACTAACTTATAGAAATTAACAGGTTGTATTTCTCATGAACACTGATTCAAAATCTTAAGTGAAATATCAAGAAATGGCTTGTTAAGTTGATGGCTACTTAACCAAAGGAGTCAATGTTCAAAGTTTCATAGAAGCTCTACTTTTACATTTTCAATTTCCTACTGCAATTATTGGGAAATAATATTTACAATGCAAATGCTAAAAGATGAATAAGTATTTTGATAGTTCAACCTAGGAAAAAACACAGACAAACTCATAAAAATATTTTTAACATTACTAGGTATTGAGTAAATTTAAAGCAGAACCACATGAAATGTTTTGCAGTTAATAGTGAGCACATACATGTGGGCACATGGACACACACACACGAACTTAATTAGAAAACTGTAACCTGGATTAAGAACTACTATAGAAAGATAATTTTTCAGGCTTTTATACATTTTATCATTTATTTCTCATGTGATTCATTAGTCATTGCTCCAAATATTTGCTTAAGGAAATGACAACTTCAATTGGTACAAAGTCATATGCATATATATTCACAGCATTTTTATATTATATTTATTTTATATACAATCACCCCAAACTGTAAATAACTAAAATGGCCTTTAGCAGTCAGTTGGATTAATATCAAACACTGCAATACAGAGCTCCCAAGAAACACAAATGTGTGAACTAAAAAATGAATATATCTCAGAAAAATTACACTAATTAAAGATCATCACAGATAACATACCGCCTAATTTTATTTATTTTTTAATCGTGGGGGGAAAAGCAGATGCTGAAAGTGTGAAGTAGAGGAATCAAACATCTGTGTTGATGTTGGCCACGCTACATTTTATTATATTAGTATAATAGTAATTGATATATTTGTAAAATTTATGAAGCTACACAAAAAGACAGGTAAATTTTACTGTGTGCAGATTACATATCTCAGCATTAAGCAAGAACAGGAAAAAAACTGCTTAGCAGTAACCATAAAATAAAGTGAGAACATAAATCTAAATATACTAACAAAGAAATATTCAACTTGACATTTGAAAAGACAAAGATTTTCAAACATCCTTGCTGAGGCAGCTCAGCTGACGTTGCTCCCTAGAACTCAAGGAAGGAGAGATTCACTCCTGAAATTTTCCCTCTGACCCCCAGAAGCATGCAGCACTGACAAACACATATGTCATACACATACATGTAGCAAAAACGATAAAATTTTAAAATTAAAAGATTCTTAGAGTAGTGTCAAAAGATGAAATTATATGGAATTTAAAGCTCAAATTGCCTTCTATTTGCAATTCTATTTTTTGTGTGAATTTTTAAATGTTGCTATGCATACCCATGTATGGGTTGTATACATAACCATGATAGGCAAGTATTTTATTACTGAGCCTCAACCAAGCCCAATTTACAATTTTAGCATGCAACATCTTATTCCATAAAATAATAGTGATTGTGGTCTGAGCACAGAAATTGAGTTTTATAAGCAACAAACAGTAAAGAAAACAAAGACAGGGGATACAAATCACGGATGGTTTCAAAATTACCCTCTTTATATATTTACAGAAGACCTGTGCTTAGGACACTGTGTCAGGTGACAAGAAGTCCATGTGTAATAAATTAGCTTTGTAGAAAATTCAGTTTTGTTGCCTGACCCATAATATCAAGGACATGTTTGGTCTAAGACTCTGGGCACAGAATGATGGGCTAGTAGAAAACAATGATCTCCCCAAAAGGTTGATAAGATCTGATAAACTTGTAAATTCCTCTATGTACTCTTATCCACAATTTTTTTGAAGGTAAGATATATCAAATTTGATATAAATGCTTGAAATGAGGTAACATTCAAGTAATTACCAAGAAAAAATGATTTTAATAACACCAAAATTCCTAGTTAAATACATTTTCATGAAAAGATTGTTATCAAAATTGGAAATGCCAGCTGGGCTGTGGTGGCACACGCCTTTAATTCGAGCGCTCAGGAGGCAGAGGCAGGATGATCTCTGTGAGTTCGAGGCCAGCCTGGTCTACAAGAGCTAGTTCCAGGACAGCCAGGGCTACGGAGAACCCCTGTCTCGAAAAAAGCAAAACAGGCAAACAAACAAGTAAAATTGGAAATGCCTCATGTATCCTCACAGGGGACTTTCAAATGTTTATTTTTCTTTAAATTACATTTGTTGGGGGAGGAGGGTTTGTAGAGGGTGCTAGGTGTTCGCATGACCCGGAACACTTGTGGAGGTCAGTAGACAATTTGGAGGGTTCAGATCTCTTTCCATCATGTGGATCTCACAGAATCATTAGATTTAATACTTGCTCAGAGTCCCCTCACTGGTCAAAATACTTCTAAATATAAAGGCCAAATAAAGACTATTTTGAAAAGAAAACATCAATATTTATTACACCTATTTATATTGTCAAATGGTAACAATATTCTTTCTGATATCTTTCAACTTAAAAATAAAATACAGTTAAAAAGAAAAAATGCAAAAATATAAAACTTAAAAAGTTCAGGGATTCTTACTTAACCTCTAAAGATTTGCGTGTGCCCTTTAATGTCTGTGCCTGTTACTAGTCTACACAATTTTATTTGAATATCTTCTTCATTGAACATTTGCATACACATACATATATATATAGACACAGTTCAGTATCTTAAATTAATGTGTACAATGACTAAATTTTTTTTTCTTTAGCAAACTAATGAATATAAGTACTAGGGAAACTGCTATTCCTCTGGCAACTACAGCACAAGGTGCCTGGGCTTATACCAGATATCAAGCGATGATACAGATTTAAAAATAGAAATAAATATAGGTGATTTCAGAATAATGAATAATCATTAGCTACCTGGAGCTGTAGGAAGCATTAAATTTGTACGAGTAAACAGAGATCTTAAGTCAGGTGTGGTTATTTAAGTCTTAAAGCTTAAGATTGCTTTCACCAGAGATTTACATAATATAGGTGAGTGTTTAATAAACAGGAAGTAGTCATATGTCAAATGAAAATTGTTTTATATCTTTATATATGGCTGCAGTTTAATCATTGTGCTTGTTTTGTTTCTGTTCACTAAAGAAAGTAAGAGAAATATGTCAGGTCTGAATACTGTCATTTCTCACGAAAAATAATGAGTAACTAAAAGAAAACAGTGTAAAGTGTAAAATGTCAATGCTTAAGAAATGTGAACAGAAAAGGACAACGGTAGAGAGGGAACGCCTGGACCATCACTTGGCAGGGAAGCTTGGAGGCAGAGGTTGCTCTCTGGGCATCACCAGCATCTGTTCCAGAGCAGTGAGCATGCGCAGAAGGGCCTTAAGCAGCATGCCCTTGTGAATGTGTGTGTGGAGCGGGGGTGGGAATGGGGATAATAGAAGGGGTTCCATGAGTCTGCAGGACCTAAAGACGATCAGTGCTGATAGTTGTGGAGCACCCAAGAGAAGCAGCTTAGCCAGGCGCCCTCCTCCAGTGATTGCTCTACACATCACATCTGCCGATGTTCGAATGAACACCTGTGTTGTCCTTTGTCAAACAGGAGACTCCATAACCGGTTAGTAAGCTGATTTTAAACTCTTTATCAGGGGAAAAAAATTCAGCTTTCTGACAGTAAATTGCTTTTTAGCTCAACTTGGCTGAGACACTCAGTAGTCAACAGTAAGATTGTCCTAAGGAAGACTAAAGATCAAGAATAGACGGATTCAGTTAAGAACTCCCACGACCCTCCAGTGACTGTGGAAACAGACCCCACTGCAAGGAATACTAGTAAACATAGGAGCATACGGTCTATGAATCGTAAGGCAGCGCTGAGACTCTATGTGACCCAGGAAAGAAGGTGATGGTTTAATGTTTTAGTATAATTTTTTTTATCGCCTTTGTTAAACTACTAAAATGTAATTTAGGTTGAGTAGTCTCTAGTGCCCTGGTTTCCTACACAAACAAACCAAAACCCTAAAATGCAAAAAGGCAAAACAAGACTTCAGCTTAACCAGCAAGAAACTATGAACTAACCTTTAAGTGGGTCAGGACTTTGGCCTGAATAAGCCTAGTGTTCTATTTTAGCCACTCACAAGTTTTAATTTGTTTTGTTTTTTAACTTTTACTTCTGTGTAAATTGCACAAATGCACACACACACATAGTGTGGGAGAGTATGAGATGAGGTCTGGTGAAGGGGGTGATCTGGATCTGATTATGATTTGTGGGGGAGATTTTAAGAGTAAGAAAAATGTTCTATGAGGGGTTAGAAAATTAGTAGTAACTATATTTACAACTATAAAGCACAAAATGATAAACCAAGGAGTGAGTATAAATCTGAAAAGCGAATGTAATAGTTCTTTTTATGAGGACTTTGAGACATGCCTGATCTTTCAACTAAACATCTTGAATGGAAAGGAACCCATTATAGAAAGGAGCAGAAAATCCCCAGTAAGAACCATTTGCTCCCAGTTCATAATTGTTGAATATTCAGCCAGATTTTGACTCTTTCCATTGGTTAGCTCCCATTTATCTGAATTAGCCTGATTTAGTCTGTGCTCCTTTCAACCAACACTTTTTATTAAAGAACACCAACTTAAAAAAAAATCTCTGGCAACTGCATTTCTTTAGTTCTCTCCAAAACTCTTTGTATCCCTCAGGCACAACTGAAATGAAATACAGTCAGTCAGTGAGGTGGAATTCTGAAGCCAGAATCACAACGATTTGATTTTAATCTCCTTAAAAATGATTAAGGTAATATGACAATAAATCATGAATTAAAAATAAATTGTATCCCAAGTAATGAAGTATGTAATAGTGTCTGATTTCAGTCTCTGTGAAAATGCATTTACAGTGAGAGCGGTGTCTGCCACACTCCTCATAACTCTCTGCCCTGGCAGACTAACGCATGCTCTCTTGAGACAGTTTGTCAAGGAGATGAAAGACAAGACTCTCGGAAACTGTGTCTTGAAGGAACAGAAGGCTTCTGCTAAATTTTCCTGGTACTTTTCATAATCACAAAACTGTCTGTGTCAATTCATATGGTTCTTTACTTCATTTAAAATACTTAGTTCTCCTTTGTTTATGCCTCACCATGCTCCTCTCTTATTGAAATAGTTAATGATTTCCCCCAAAGTTCTTAAAGAGGATGCTAAGATAATGATGAAGAAAGAAATTTAGATTTTTTTCTTACTGCCTACATATATTTTATGTATTTTTCCAACACAATTTTTTGATTATTTTGATTCAGTAAACATCTGCCAAACCTCAAGTTAACAATCAATCTATAAAGCTTATTGCTATAAATAGTGCTTTATGCTACAGAGTTTAAGGAACCCAAGGGGAGAAAAATAGGACAGAGACTATGTCCTAGATATGCTTAGATCCAAAGCTCATGAAACTGCTGGATAACATTTAAGTGCCGTAGTTGTATAACACTGACAATGTAGGGAAGGAACAGCCATGTGGCCAGAGAATTCCGGGAGAGCTCGTCAGAAGGAAGAGAATCAAATCTGCCTATTCAGAGGTTATCAGTAGAATACCATTAAGATATAAAACATTAGGGTTTGTTAGGCCATATAATTCTGTTCTCTGTCATTAGCATTCCATCTATCCAACATTTATTAAACATGGCACAGAAGGCCTTTTCCAAAATCACAAAGGGCATGAGCTACGTAGATGTAAAATGACTACTACTTTTGTCGACAGAGGATGGGAAATACGTCTAGAAGTAGAAATACTTTGTTCACATAAGGAATACAGACAGATAAGCCACACAAAAGGGTGGTGGTGTTTCCACTGAGTCATGTGCTGGGTATTGCGTTTCTTAATTGGGCTATTTTTCTTATAGGAATGTTTCTTTTAAATTTTGACTTGGTGATACTGTTAATGAAAATCATATTGCATTTGATAATAAAGCCACTGAGAGAAGCCAACTTTTTTTTTTTTGGTTTTTTTTCAAGACAGGGTTTCTCTGTAGTTTTGGAGCCTGTCCTGGAACTAGCTCTTGTAGATCAGGCTGGTCTCGAACTCACAGAGATCCGCCTGCCTCTGCCTCCCGAGTGCTGGGATTAAAGGCATGTGCCACCACCGCCTGCTGAGAAGCCAACTTTTGACCTAAAAATGAGGAGATCAAACATAGAGAAAGTTTAATCATATAGTACACACACATAAAGGAATATAACACTGTTTAATTACAAAATGTCTATCCTATAATGTCACAATAATTTTACAAAAATACCAATACAGAAACTCCTCAATGGGGAAATTAGACCAGATACCAACAATTCTTGTATACTCAAGGCTAACTTACATAGATTATGTACAGGGAAGTTTCTCTTACCAAAATATTTAGTTGAAAGGTTAACCATATACTTATGTAATGATGCAAGCTTCCTGTTTTTATCATCTCCAAACATTCCTGGACCTATAAGGAAGCATGATAACTTACAGTAGATACACAGAATGAAGAACTCTGTGCCTCTTTGCTTACCTCTAGTCCTTATGCCCAAAGGTCAAAACATTCTAGCACAGACCTAATTGTAAAGATATATTCAACCCTTGGCAAGGGCTAAATAAACTACATGCTTCTCATGTCACAACATACATAGTATGGTTGTGTCTCATCACGTGACTAAGTTCACAGACATGCAAACCAAATTTTCATCCATTAACTGACTAAACCAGGATAGGTAGGCTTTGTCCAAGTCTATTTTAAAATCCATGACTACACAACAGGAACAAGAGTCACTTAAGGAAATATTTACTAAAATCATTTGCTGAAAAATTAACTAAGTTTAGACTTGATCACTGATTAAATTAGAATTTAAACTAATCTGTATCTTTTAGTTGTTATCATGTAAAAATTTATAGGTACAAATAGTTCAGGGTAACAGGTCTCATACTTCTACCCATGTAGAATGGAATTGAATAATTAGTAGGAGGGTGTTAAATAGTGGAACACATATTTCTCATTGACAGAATCAGAATTTATTAGCAAGCAGTAAATAAGGCTGGAGTATTCCATAGAGTTATACAAATTAGAGTTGGAGACACTAGGATGAACTCATGCTTGGATTACTAACAATAAAAATGATCACACATAAAACTATTTTATATGGGTGTTTATATGGTTGTATTATATATACGTATCATTACTTTCTCAGTAAGACGAGAAAGCCTAGAAGCCATGATAGCCTCATGGTGATAGATACTTTGCTAAACAATTTTCATTTATAATATTTTCAATTGAATAAATTGTGGCTTCTTGAAGTAATATAGAAAAAAGTAGACAAAAATAAAGTGAATTTGAATATTACAAATTTTAGTCATTAGTATATAAATATTGGTTTATTAGGAATTCGCTTGTAGAAAGCTAATGATTATTATGAGGGAAAATTGTGATGAGGGAAATTTCAGTGCTATTTTCAGATATTTTCTATAAAACCCGAAATGGGTCTAAAATAAAAAGTTAGACAGTGATTCAAATAAAGAAAGTATATAAGAAAAAGTATTGACATACTTGAGTGATGGAAATAAAAGGATTTTAAAACACCCATCTTTTAGCTAATGCCAAAAAGTGGGAAATAGTCCATTGTATGACATAATGCTGAAAGAACAGTTTGAACAATTTCCTTTTCATCATTCAGCTAGATTTACTTTTATATAAATTTGTTTTTATATGTTTGTTATCTGTTTTTAATGATGAGCGGACTGCTCAGTTCAAGATGGATACCTTCAAGAAAGCAAATCTGTGATTCAAACAATCATGGTAAGCAAGGAAATGCTTGTAGTAATTTGGGTCATCATAAGTATATAACCAACCTAGAAAATAGAAGATAAATTTAAATGTAATATTGTTATTATTTTTAATGTGTGCTGTATATTTGTGTAAAAGAAATTACAAAGAAGAAATGTAATGAAATTAGACGTACATTGGCACATATTTCTAATGCACACTCAAAAGATTTAGAATTTCCCATTAAGTTTCTGGTAGGCTTTTCATTTTATATTCTACCAACAAAAAGTTCTGGGTTTATATCCCTAGCTTCCATTCTGTGCATTTCTTAAGAGTTAAGTCTGGTGGGTGGGTTCCATTATACTTATCTGCCAATATAGAAAGCAAATGCCTAATTTGTAAGTATTTACAATGCTTATTTCAAAGCTGGGAATCATAACATAATTGAATCCTTCATTTTCAGATGGCTAACTTGTCTTTTGGAAAGTTAACAAAAGATAGTTAATTATCAAAGATTGAGATAGAAAGGGTGCTATTTAAACATAAATAGTACTTCCCAAACAGGAAATCGGGAGGAATGGATAGATGATTGGGCAAAATTCTGTTCCCTTCATTACTAAAATTACAAATTCTGATTAGTGGGAAAAAGAGAAAGAAATCAATCTATTGGGGTCCTTAGATAGAGCAGGTTCTTGGACAGGTAAGTACTTTCAACACAGTGAACTCACACCATGAAAGTTTGGGGATAGGAGATAAATCTGTGCAAACATAAGAGCAAACATGTCTTGTGGAAGACTAAACTGAATTTATTTCAGGGTCACTCAGGAGAATTTAGACAAGAACTGAAAACAATGGAAGGTATATCATATATATATATATGAATTATATTTATATATATATATATGAATATATTTATATGAATATAAAACTCCAGCAAGAGATTCAGTGTTTGAAGGGCATGGTTGGTTCTATTTCTGGTACTGCAATGGGAGAAATCAGATTCACCCTTGCTTTCTGGAAATAGGATTGTATTTGGAAAGCTGACAGATTTATGGGGAGAAATCCCTATTCTCAGGCACTGGCACAGTGAGTCCAGAGATACCTTGTTGTGTGCTTGGTGCAGCCTCCCCTACCATATACCAATGTCTTCTGTTGACTGACAAAGCAATGACATCACTCTGAAGCTGTGGTACACAAATGGGTTCTCCATAAGTTTGGTAATATTTTCCATGAATTGATAAAGCAGAGTTATATCTCCCTCTCCTCAGTGCACAACACAGTGTTACAGTTCCTACTGAAGCACACAGAGTGGCACATGAGTTTCATCACAAACGACATTGAGGATGTTTGAGGCAGTGGTCCACCTGTTTGAGAGCAACAAGGTGAATAGGAACCAGGGTACAGAGTCTTGGTTTATCCAACACGGGTGTTGAGAAAGACAGACATGTTTTTCAGTTACTGTACAATGTAACCCTTGAAGTTGCATTAATGACTGTAGGAATTCTGGTATCGACTCTTTTTTGAAAGTATATTATATGTATTATAAGTGCCCCAAGATCTTCAGCAGTGACTCAGCTTTTTAATTGTTCTGTTTCAGTTTTTCTTAATGAAAACTTTGTAACTTGATCTCCATCCATTGTTCTTATTTTTATTTTTCTCTTGTGCTAAGGATAGAAACTAAAGGCTCTTGGTACATGGTAGTGGATGAGCTACATACTCTCCTACTGTTGTTCTGGAACAAGAAATGAAGGGTCAGCTAGCCTAGATAGACACAAAGGGTAATGAAAGGCAATATTAAGCAATTGGTATTTTTTAAACAAGAGATGAAATCACATAACTTTTATGTTTTTCTCAGCTATGTAGTTAAAAATTATTATGTAGATTTAGAACAGATATATTTACAAGACTTTGTGGAAAGAGAATAATTACAGGATAAATGTAATATTATTGACTAGAAGGCTCTATGCTTCCTTTATAGCATGAAAACGAAAATATTTTATGACATTTAATTATGCATATTTTAGAAAATATAAACACTAAAATATTTTGCTATTAAAACATAATTAATGAGGCTAGGAAAGCAGTTCAGTGGTAAAATCATTTGCTGTGAAAGGGTAAATATGTGAATTCAGATATCCAGGGCCCAAGTATGACTGAATACCTATGATACCTGGGGATAAGGGCTTCTGAGATTCAGAGATAAAGAATCCTCAGAAAATGATGGCTAGCTAGACTAGCTTAATTGGTGAACTCTGGAATCAAGCAAGTGATCTTGTTTCAATATATAAGATGAAGAGATATCAAGATAGAAATCCAATGTCAACCATTAACCTCTGCTCTCACTCTTACACGTATGCAGACACACACTGATATGTATGCAAACATGTGCATACCCATGATGCATGTCACATACACAAACATGGTTATTGAGATGCATTAATTATTTGTATGATCAAAACATCTAACAAAACATTTAAAGGGAAGTGTTATTTATTTTACTCATGATCTGTGAGTGTTTTGTCAATGACTAATTGACTCCAGATACTTGTGGAAACATCATGGTATGGAGCACATGAAGAGGAATTTCTTCATATATGTTGGACAAGAAGAAAGAGAGAACAAGTCAGGAACAGGATGCCACAAATAACCCCAAGGTCTCACTACTCTCAATGACCGGCTTTCTCCAGTGAGGCATTCACTTCTGAAACTCCCAACATGGTGAAGCCAGCTGGGATCCTAGGATCTAACATGTGTTCTCTGTGCAGGGTTACTTACTATTCAAACTATAGCATGATATTTAGAGAACACAATTGTATTTATTTTACATTCATTTCAATAAAGATCAACACATATCACAGTGTTACATATAATAGATATATAAGATGGTAGATAACTGACTATTTATATTTGCATTTTAAAAATCTCATTTTCATCCATAGTGGACTCTGTCTTCCTGCATAAGTGTCATTGCTGCAAGTACATGTAGAATAATATACAGAAAATTCCTTGCTCATTCTGGGATTCACTTTCTTTGCCACTTTCCTTCCCCCCAAAACAACTCATAGGACAGAAATAAAAGTGAGTCAAAACATAAGCATAAACATAACAAGTAGCAAGCAAAGAGTAGTCATGATGTTAATTAAACCCAGAAAACTATTAACTCTGAATTGCTAAGAGCCTACATAATAACCTTAGACCACAAAGGTACCAAATAAAGAAGACAACAGTAGGCAATTTCTATTGACTAGCTATCAGGGAGAAATGATTCTTGATGTTAGAAAATGCAAAATTATATAAACATTAGATGTCAAATATTTTTGTTTTGATTATTTCCTGCACTTTTAACCTTTGTTGAAAAGAAACCTAATCACTCAACATAAACTACTTGAAATATGTTTCTCTTCCACAATAAATTCTAGTGGAGAAAGATATATCAATAATAACTGTATTCTACTGCTCTGAGGAGCAATTTTCTTCTCCATGACAGCAAACATTGACTATTTTAAGATTATGACTACATTTTAAATTTATGTTTACATTACCGTCTACAGAATTCAAGATGTGATGCCTGCTTTTAGCAGCAAGATCCTTTGATGGATATAAATGGTGGCTAACAGATTATGACTCATAAGGAAGGACTGACAGCCCACTTAAGTCCATGATTCACAGGATTTCACTCTTCTGACAGAGCTCAAAGAAAAAGAAAGACTGAAGATGTTAGTAAGAATAAGTCACCATTTCTATTTGGATAAATGCAGTGTGGGAGTACTTGAGTGATTCCATTCCACTCAGGGCTTACGTATTCCTCTCTTCTTGTTGGTAGGCACTGGCAAGAATTGGAAATACATCTGAAGGGAATTTTAAAACTTGGGTGATGAAAAAAAAAAGATTTCAGAAGAACAGGGACAGCTTCAAAAATACTGCCATGGCTCATCCACATTTCACACTAAATTACTCAGTTTTCAGCTCAGGTTTCTTATTAACTCTTATAACTTATATTAAGTCATAATTCTTGTCTCTATTAGCCACATGGCTTGGTAACTTTTATCATCAAAGTATTCTCATTTTGCTTCCTCTGTATCTGGGTTCAGACTCATCTTTTTCTCTTCCCAGAATTATCTACTTCCTACTTGGTCACCCTGCCTATACTTCCTGCCTGGCTACTGACCAATCAGCATTTTATTAAAACAATACAAATGACAAATCCTTACAGGGTATAAGATCATTGTCCCACAGCAATGGAGATCTGCCTGCCTCTGCCTCCCGAGTACTGGGATTAAAGGCGTGTGACACCACTGTCCAGATATATATAAATATTTATATACATATGAAAACCAATATATGTTACATAACATTTTCCTATCATTAACACATCGGTACCTCTCATATTTGTAACAGGAAAGAAGTGGTACTAATATTAAGACTACTTTAGGAAAGATTATTTGTTTTTTAGTATTTCATACACGAGAACTGTATTGCCATTATTTCACCCCTCTCTTTCCTAGGCCCCCTCACATGTATTTTCCTCTCCTTTTCAAATTCTTGACTTCTTTAATTATTATCAGTACATGTGCATCTATAAGAGGGAGGGAGGGAGGGAGAGAGAGAGTGAGAGATGGAGAGAGAGGGGGAGGATATTGTTACACATATTTAGTACATGTGTTTCAGGATAAAAATTGGGGATTGGTTAAGCTATCAAGAAGCTTAACCCTGGAGAAGACTGATGATGGTCCCTCTCTCAGCAATCATCAATTACTTAGTGTTTCCTCTAGAGGCAAGACCTCGAGGGATTTGTCCCATCTATATTGGCATGTCAGCTAGTGGTGCTTGGGTTGCCATATTGTTTAGATTTCATGGAAGCAGCTTTCCTGCTAGCCTCTGCCTACCAATCAGCACCCTAGTCAGCTGTCACTCTCAGTCCTTCTGGACCCTCTTCTATAATCGTCCTTGAGACTTAGCTGTACGGGTGTGCCAACTGGGAATGGGCACCGCACTGTTACTTATTCTCTACATTTTGTCCTATTGTTATTTATAGGATCTTCTGATGCATAAGGCACCCCATTGATAAGTGATCAACGTTTTACTTACCTGTGGATAGAAGTATGTATGATAAAGTTAGGAAATACATTGTTTAGGAAAATGACAGTAGTAGGTGTTCTTCCAGCTCTATGACCTGAACTATGGCAAGGTTTTCAGTACCAGGCATGCATTATCTCTAATTGAGTGGGTCTTAATTTCAATTAGTTCACTGTTAGTTACTTCCAATTTATATATTCCATTATTACACTCTAAGGGATATCTTACCACTGGTTACTATAGTGCTCCTTAGTCTCTACTTCTTTATAGAAATACTGGCTTTTCCAACTTGGCGGTATTTGTGGCAATTTCTGTCACTGTGAGAGCAATTCTTCAGGGAGGATACACACAGACAAGTTCCAGATAAATTTTCAAGTCCTGTTTACAAACTGTGCGAAGACTTCAGCAATAGTGTCTTTTCCTTCAAGTTCTTGGAAGTAATGAAGTTCAATAACAACAGCCTATATTGGGGGTGGGTTCTATTACTTCTGATACTCCTGATAAACACGAGTAAAAGAGGTTTCTCTTGTTTGGTGCTGGAGTTTTGTTAGAAAGTCAATGACTTTTGAGGAGAAAATTATCACACGAAGTGACACAGTTTCATTTAAAAAGTATCTCAGATGACTTCCAATTACCACTTCATGGCATGTGTACCCCACTGTGCTCTCTGGAACTGATTTTCAGTGTTGACTTTGTATTCTGACACTTTCCTTTAAATGTTGACAATTTGTCCAAGTTTTATGTTGGAATTTTAAGGATTCGTTATGTTTGAAATATTACCCACAACAGAAACCTAATTATTTTGATTGTGGAGTTGAAGCCACTGATATTTAAATACTTATTATTGAATGGTATGTGTTGATTGTAGTAATTGGATTGTTTATTTTCTTTTATGTTTTTAATATTACTTACAGCCTCTTTATTTTTCATAGACTCCTGGCTATGCTTATTCCTTTGTTTAATCTGAGTATCACTACCAATATTCTCCAGAGGGGTGGCTAGGCATTTTTTAACATAAAAATAAATTCCACATTTATTACAGAATTAACAATGAAAAGAATCCAAGTTATTTTCCTTTCAAAGTCATATCTTTCTGTTTACCATAAATTTATTATTGTTATAATTTATTTTATTTTTTATTTTTGAGATTATAACTTAATTATAAGATTTCTCCCATCCCTTCTCTTCCCTTCCTCCAAACTCTCCCATCTAACACTCACTGCTTATTCAAAATAACGACATCTTATCTATTAATTGTTATTATATGCATATATATTTGCAAATTTACATTAATCAGTCTATGTAATAATACTTGTATTATGTTTTCAGACTTAGTATTTGACCTATTGATGTGTTCTACCCTGGGGAAGGCTTCCTCTGCCATTTCCACCTTTCCTCAGTGGCATACAGTTTTTGTGTTGGCTGGGGACTCCTGGGCTTTCCTGTGTCTGGTTTGGTATGGTCATTGGTGTCATTCTTGTTCAACTAATGTCTTGACAGTCGTGTTTACTAGATCTTATTGTGAAGCTTCTGCTATTACTGGAAGGCACCACATGAGACACAATTTCACAACAAACTCCATGGTTCTTACTCTTTCCATCCCCTCTTCTAGAATGTTCCCCAACATAGTTATGGGACTATTTTGTAGATATATCTATCTGAATTGGGCTCCAAAACTCTTTTATTATTGTTCTCTGTCTGTTGCAAAGAGAAAGATCAATCTCTGAGGGCATGGATTTTTTTGTTATTTTTTGGTTTCTTTTATATGTGAGGGTATGTCTGTGTGTGCATGTGTATGTGTGTTTCTTCTTTCAGTGTTCAGCATTCTTTTTTGGCTCTGCATGATTAGTGTTTTAAATGTTAAATGCTAAGGGGAATTCTTTTTTGACCATGTATATTAAGTATATTAAATGTGTATTTCATCTATCTGTATGGCTATGTCTTTCCTTAGTTTGAGAAAGTATTTTTCTCCTATGACCTTGTTGAAGATCTTATTCATACTATTGACCAATCATTCTTCTTC
>NC_022020.1:16295802-16309259 GCF_000317375.1 Microtus ochrogaster | reverse complement strand
ACATGTCATCTGAGAACTAAGAGCCAAACTTAGGTTCTCTAAGAGAACAGTTCCTGCTCCTATTCACAGAGTAACCTGGCCTCTGCAAAGTATTATTTTCAAATACCATCACCTAAGAATTTCCTTTTCTCATCCATTCAGCATCCTATTTACTACTGTCATTTAAATCTGTCGCTTGTGATTACTTAAAGTAGAAAATTTTAAGTATCATTATTTTGTTTATTGGCATTTTGCTGATATGAATTGGAGACTTTGTAAAAGTTAATATTTTTCCAAAAATGTAGATAAATAAACAATATTTATAGGATCTGAAATTTGTTTTCCTTATCACGTTTTGTACAGTATCCAAAAGTAAGTTAAGACTATGGAAACTGAGTGGAGAGAGAAAAATACATTTATATGAGCAGAGAGAGAAAAATGCATTTATGTGAGCAGGAAGAGAAAAATCCAAAAATTGGGCAGAAACTAACGGCAGAAAAGTTTGAATAGGGAAGAAGAAGGAAGACAGGTAAGGGAAAGGCATTTGGGGAAGGAGGACAATGAGGACTAGTGAGAATTCAAGAACAATGGCATTGGGTTTTGATCCTACT
Organism: Microtus ochrogaster; assembly: GCF_000317375.1. Lineage (NCBI taxonomy): Eukaryota > Metazoa > Chordata > Mammalia > Rodentia > Cricetidae > Microtus > Microtus ochrogaster. Next base: position 16,308,669 of record NC_022020.1, on the reverse strand, counting down.
GCACGTGCTGGCTTTGTGGGAGCCTAGGCAGTTTGGATGCTCAACTTACTAAACCTGGACGGAGGTGGGGGTTCCTTGGACTTCCCACAGGGCAGGGAACCCTGATTGCTCTTCGGGCTGAGGAGGGAGGGGGACTTGATTGGGGGAGGGGGAGGGAAGTGGGAGGCGGTGGCGGGGAAGAGACAGAAATCTTTAATAAATATATAAATTAAAAAAATTACAGATTTATGAAGAAACATACGGAAACCTATTATAATATAAACTGGCTAAAATATAATAAAATTTCAAAATAGACATACCCCATATAAGCAACATTTGCAACTACTTCTGGGTCATCTCCAACAAGAATAAAAGGATGTCATACCTACCAACAAAACAAGCAAGGATAAATTGCAAGAATAACTTTTCCATCAGCTAAGAAACTTGCTTAGGGTTGCACAGTGAAGGTTTGGAAAGCTGGGATCCAGACTTCAATAGTCAAATGCCAGAATGATACTCTCAATGGTGTGTATTATAGAATACCAGCTTCTAATAGAGCCACTTTCAACAAGGATGTTAAATTCTAACACCTAAGTTTGGATTAATCTAGATGATGTCTAAAGTCATTCTGCAAACAAAATAAGTTTATTTACCATCATACTATATTAAGTAAGCTACCATGTTCTCTCAATAGACTTTATCATTCTCTGATTAAAAATTAAATTTGTAATAAATATACTTATTTCGTATAAAAACAAGCCAGGATCTATGGGGCTATTTTTCGCAACAGATAAGTAGATATTCTTCCTGGTCCCCAGGAAAATTCAGAGCCTTTGATGGAAGAATCACTGATAGGACTCTGGTTTACTTTGGAGTGCTCTATGATTATACCAAAGACATCAATAATTTTCCTTATAATCCACAGAAGACATGGCAATAAACCCAGGTGATTTTCTGGAGTGAGAGGTCATGAAATCTGTTTTAGAGTCATCTTTGAATTGTGTTTTTATTTGTTCGAGGTTCTTCGCATTTCAACATTATTCCCTTCAGTAGGATTCAGGCCACTTTTTTCTCAGCCTAAACTAATTCATTAATCATTTCACTGTGGAGGTTCCTGACAGCCTTTCAGTCGTTTATCACAGTACCTGAGACAAATGGCTAGCTTGCTGTCAACAAACTTGATTTCTTAACTCATCAAAGGAAAATGCTTTGTAATAGCACTTCTTGCTTAGACATCATGGTGACAATCTTTTTGTGGATTAGTGTGATTATAAGATCTCTATCTCTCTCTCTCTCTCTCTGTGTGTGTGTGTGTGTGTGTGTGTGTGTGTGTGTATGGTGTGAAATTTTGTGTTCATAAAACAGTAGATCTCAGATCTATTTTAGCCTGCTCAAGAAAGGTCCTTGTAATTTTTATTCTCCTTTATGAATCTTGCAACAAAAATTCCAGGATATTATTTTGTTTCAATTACTTATATTTGGTGTATTGAAAGCTGTGTAGTCATAATCATGAGCTCAGGTTGCATGTGTATTAAAAGAAATATAAAACCACCTGCTGAGAATGCTAAAGGAAGCTTTCCATAACTCGTGGAATACTCAAACTTCCAACTCTGCCTACATGTTTTTGTATGCAACTTCAAGAGACTAAAGGAATTCCTATTTCTTGTTTGTTATAGCTAGCAATTACTATGTCAATCTATCATTCGAATCAAGCTGTTTTAACACCAGCTAAAGTAAAGCAGATTAGTGCTTAAAGAAGTTTCTGTATCATAAAGAACAATATTTTATAAATTAAATGTACATATCTCCTTTAACACTGATATGAACATCTTAGAGTCCTTTTACACAGCTGTGCACGAATTCTGTATTCATCAGTTTTCTATTGCATTCATAAAATGCCATGAATAAGGCAACTATTAAGAACAAATGCTTAATTGGGTTCACAGTTTAGAATTTATGTTTGTTGAACAAAGACACGAGAAAAGGAAGAGTTGATAGCTCCTTGATGTGGGATTTGCCTCTGTGTGCTACGAATATGTTTTATTACCATTGGTTATTAAAGAAGGTGTTTTGGACAATGGCTTAGTAGAGTAAAGCCAGGCAGGAAATCTGAACAGATATAGGAAGAAAGTAAGCAGAATTGAGAGAAGCCATGTAACTGCCAAAGGAGAAAGACACTAGCCGCTAACCAGAATCTTACCAGTACACCACAGCCTCATAGGCATACACAGATTAATAGAAACGGGTTAATTTAAGATGTAAGACTTAGCTAGAAATATGCCTACGCTATTGGCTTAACTGTTGTAATTAATATAGTTTTGTGTTAATATTTGGGTCTGGGAAGCTGGGAAATAAGCAAGCAGCCTATAGCTCCTATCTCAAAAATGCAAGCAGAAGATGAGAGAGACAGAATGGAATGGATGAGTCTTTTTGACACCTCAAAACCGGACCCCAGTGTTTCAACAAAGCCACACCTCCTACCCTTCCCAAGCAGTTCCAGCAACTGGAGACCGAGTAGTCAAACATGTGAGCCTATAGGAGCCCATTCTCATTCAAACCATGATCCCATGTGATTTTAGTCATATCACAATACAAACTAATTAGACCTACTTCAAAAGTCCCTAAGTCTTTCTGTCTCAATGATGTTTCCAAGTTCAGTTTCTTCTAAGGCTTAAGCCAACTATTAACTTCTGTAAAATCAGAAAGCAAACTACATACTTACAACATACAATGGCACATAATATATACTACCATTTCAAAAGTGAGGCATTGGGTACAGTAAGGAAACACTGAAGCAAGGGAAGACCAAAACCTAGCAAAGAACACTTTCAGTTTTATTCCTTTATATCCCTGCCAAAGTGATCAGTTGTTACACACTCCCATCTTTGCTACCCATTATATACATCTTACCCTTAGTCTGATTGATTCTACTTCATGCGTTCAGCTTTTCTTGTTTCAAATCCGTGTCTTTAACATGATGTGTGTCTAAGCAACACAGGCTTCCCTTACAGCTTCATGCGATGGCATTTCAGAGACCTTTACCCTTTCAGGACCTTTGTGTAGGGACTGCCCTGCATAGTTTGTACTCTGTGGATTTCTCAGCAGTTTAGGAGAGCCACTCCCAGTTCTTTTGTCTTTCAAGGTCCTACTAGGATGATCCATTAAAGACTGGGGCCATGCATAAGGGATTCAACTTATTTTCTAGTCCACGGATTCAATGCCATCTTCATTATACATGCATGCACATACACACATACACACACACACACATACACACACACACACACACACACAGGTTATTCACAGCAATAGCACACTTCCAAGTACCAGCTTTTTTTATTAGTTGCTTTTCTATTGCTGTGATAAAATGCCATGACCAAGAAAAATCATTTAATTGGATTATAGCTTCAGAGGGTGAGAGTCCATGATGGTGAATTTCAAACATAGTGGCAGAAAACTCACATAAATACTGAGTATAAATCTTTTATTTTACTATATCACATAGCATCATCATAAACAAACAAAAACAAAAAACAAGTGATTGTTCAACTCTGTATTTGGTAGCATACAATCCTAAACAGTACAATTTTTTAAAGATTATATAACATATTTATGGATTATTTAATTGGTAGGTGTGTGTGTGTGTGAATGAGTGAGTGTGTATGCCACTGTACATGTTCAGAGGAGCTCTCAGCATCAATCACTATGCCTAAAGATAACTTTAAAGGCAAACAAAAGAATGTGTTTTATGCCCCAGGGGGTTTAATGCTAGATTTGCAAGAATTTCTTGTCCCCATTGCATTAGTGACTCTTTTCCCTCACCCTGGAATGTTGGTGGTCACACGTATCCAGCACTGTCCTGTCTCTCCTCACCCCCACCTCTTCACACATGGGCATGCCTCATATTTATCAGCGTCTTCTTCTAGGATAGCCTCAATCTTGCCTACATAGATGGTGGTCTCTAATTTTCTTATGCAAGCTTCACAAGTTCTTCCAACCCCAATTGTTTTGTCCCACTGTATAAACCTTTGTGACTAAGCCAAGCAGATGAATTTATCAATAAAAAACTAGCTTTTAATTTGTCTACATTGTATGCTAAAACTCTTATTATCCATTTAAATATCTTTTTTTCACTATCCCAGAAAACACTTGATAAACTTCAGATGTTTTTCATTAGCAGTCTTCATTCTTACACCCAATTACCCTATGTTAAAGAAGACAGTATTTTCCATTTACAAATGCTTAACACCACACCAGTTAGCACTATTCACTGGTTTTGATTTTATCTTTTACTCCCAAATATTTTATTATTCTTACTCTCAATTAAGAAGGCATATTTTAATTCTAAACATGTATCTCTGTTTTAATTTCTCTTTATCTTGGTATTGTATGTCATTTTTTTCCTATGAGTCCTGATGTGGGAGTGATTTTTTTATTAATAAAGAAACTGCCTAGACCCATTTGATAGGCCAACCCTTAGGTAGGCGGAGAAAACAGAACAGAGGGCTGGGAGAAAGAAGCTGAATCAGGGAGTCACCATGATTCTCCCACTCCAGGCAGAGGCAGGTTAAGATCATTCTTGGTAAGCCAGCTCATGGGCTACACAGATTAATAGAAATGGGTTAGATCGATATGTAAGAGCTAGCCAATAAGAAACTGAAACTAATGGGTCAGGCAGTGTTTAAAAAAATACAGTTTCCGCGTAATTATTTTGGGGCATAAGCTAGCTGTATGGGCGGCTGGTGCTGGGGACGCAACCCCGCCGCTCTTATTTCAACAGAGTCCTATTCTCAAGCTCACAGTAAATGCCTCACTGGGTTTATAGCTCAAACAAACTGCCCCAGGCATACTATCATTTAGCTTGTTGTGGCTGGAGAGATTGAGCTGATTATATAGTTATATTTGAAGTTTTTAACTATCCAATTTTGTTTCCTTTGGTCTCTAATTTATAACTATGTGATGGATGGATTCTTTATGAACATATAATTCTTAAGATTAACAAATCAGAGCTGGGCAGTGGTGTCCCATGCTTTAATCACACCATCTGGGAGGAAGAGGCAGGCAGCTCTCAATCATTTCAAGACCAGCCTGCTCTACAAAGTGAGTTCCAGGACAGCCAGGACTGTTACAGAGAGAAACCTGTTTGGAAAAAACAAAATTAACAAGTCAGTTGATGTAATCAAGCAATTCAAGTTCTAAAATAAAGGATTTATAAACAAACCTACAATAACTTTTTAATTTTTAGAAGTTGGTGTAACTGTTTTGTTTTGCTATTGCATCTCACTGCAATTGGACTTGTCATTCTTTTACATTAAATATTCAGAAAGATTGTGAGAGGGATATATGTTGCTATAAAAATGTAGTCCTGCTAGCATTTAGAATTCTTAAAATTGTTTTTTTTAAAATTTGATACAAGTATAACATTTTTGGCTAGAGCATATGTGTGTGTGTGTGTATCATTTGTATTTGTATACATTCACATATAAAACTATAAAAGATGCTTATATATATGATCTGAAAATATAGTTCATAAAATTTGAGATTTATTAAGTTGGTAGTAGTGTTTAAATACAAAACTGCTTTTATAAAGGTTCATAAATAATAAAATTAAACTTTTAAAATATAGTATGGTTTTAAGTATTTATATAGATTTTAAGCTTAGTAATTTTTTATAAAATTAGAATATGTAAATAAGACCAAGCAGGATCACATTCATAAAGATAGATGTATTTAATTAGTATCTATTGTAGCGAAACAGTAGGGTCAAAATATGACTTATCAATTGGAAATGTCATCTTGTTGGATTTTAGAATCACTACGAGAGGAGACAATAATCTCTATATGTTTTAATGGAGTTTTCAGATTGGGTTTATTGAGATAGGAAAACCCACTCTAAAGCTAAACAACCTTGTTACATGGACTGAAAATCCAGACAGAATAAAAAGGAGAAAGCAAGTTGAATACCAGCAGCCATTCTTTTGCTTCCTTAATAGTTGCAGTATGACCTGTTGTCCTAAGTTCCTGCTGCCTTGATTTCCTCACCATGAGGAAATCCTCTCACCATGAGGAAATCCTCTCACATTATGAGCCATGGCAAATTTTCTTTCTGAAGTTGTTTTTGTCCAGTGTTTCCTGAAAGCAAGAAAAAAAAGCAACTTTTGCAAACTACAATTCGAGGCTGATATGACACAGCCTATAGCAGGCCAACAACAGAACTTTTGATGTCACTCTTAATCAAACCATTTAGGTACACTTGAAGTTCCATCTCTAAGGGGCATATCATACTCTGAGAGTACACTAGCTCAATTCTCAGCCTGCAGGATCTTCTGTAACTTTTCTAGTACCTACATAAATGTAAACATATCTGCACACACAGAGAGAAACATACATATACATAAATAAAACTAAGATAGATCTTCAAAAATGAACATGAATATGCAGCCAATTGAATTATCAACAGTGCATTTAACGGTTTCTCATTCTTTGCACCATAAACTAAGCATAAATGTCCACTCTTACCGTCCTCATACTGAAGTCCTCTGCAGATTCAAACTGTTTGGTCTTTGCAGTATTTCCTATTATTTTTCATAAGGTTTTCCCTTTTTGGAGTGGAAAACATAACCTAATTTTCTATAATAAGAAGTAAGTTTTCAAACGAATACTATTGCATTCATTACTACTGGCTAATGACTAGGTAATATGAAGTCAAATTTATTTCATGAAGGGATCATTAAAATCTTTAATAAAACCACTGCTAATTATACTAATCATAAAACAATAAAAGCTGGTCATATGCTGCTACTCCAATCAATAAACTCAAATCCAGCTTTAAAGAGTTTGATAGAAAAAAATGGTTTTTGGCTCAGTGTAAATTTATCCACTCATCTCTGTAAATGCCCACCCACAAAAGACAAAGGGATTTCTGACTGAAATGTGTAAAAAGCCAGTCTATTGGCAAATCATCTTTAAAATAAAAATTCATAAAGAGAGCATATGCAGTATAAATCAAGAGCTTAGAACATCAGGGTTTCACTGTTTGATTTTGACAAAACAATATGCTTGAGTTTTCCAACGCCTAATTAACACCTTTGATCAATGGCATTTTCATACAATAGTGCCTCGTTCTGTGAACGCTAATGGTATAGTAGATATGTTTGATCAGTATTAAAGAAGCCGATTTAATCTATTTCCAGTAATTTGAAGGGTATTATTTTAATTTCTACTGCTCTTTCCACAGCTTTGTGGATTCGAATGTATAATTTGCTGGATCTCTCCATCTGTCTTTCATAAACACAGCACTAAAGAATATTAATTAACATAGAGTAAAACTAAGAGTCATAATAATAAAAGGGGTAGTTTTAAATTGACATTCAACATGGATATTTTCCTAACAAAACAGAATACCTGGGCAGGAGGAACTTAAGAATGATTTATCTTTCATAAGGGACAAGTTTGGCTTGAGAGGTAGAAGTTCACTGAAGATCAACCTTATATTGGAATCAGGAATCCCAAATTCTTCAGAAAGAGCAGCTACAATATTTAATCTAGAGATAAAACGTCAGTGAAACCCTTCAGAATTGATCTGGTAGCTCTAAGCAAGCAGTGATGGCTGAGAATGAATGTGTTTGGCATGATAAAAAAAATCTCACAGAGCAGAGAAGCTGTGATTCTGAAAGGCTTGCCTTTTCTTATGAATGGAACAGACATATGAAATGAATGAATCAAGTGTAAAGAATTGCTATGATTCCAGGATTCAAGCAGCAGAGTGTGAGTCTGCCTTAAAATGACAGGATTTTTTTTAAACTACCTGTCTGTATAGACATCCAATATGGTGATTTGCTTTGGGTAGAGCCTGCTAGAGTTATGGCTGTGATTTGGGTCATTGAAATCCCTATAAAACCCATATTAAAACTCAACACTTAGTGCAATGCTACTAAGATGTAAGACCTGAGTTAGAATTGTTTGCCATCAGAATTAGGATTAGTGTCCTTACAAGGTTTAGGTTGAAGGGGGTACCCTCTCCTGTGGTTTCACCTTCTACAGTATGAGAAGACAGTAAATCCCTCTGAAGACTGCAGCCTCAAGTGCAAGCCTGCAAAGACCCTCAAGCTGAAGCCTCTAGTTCAGATTTTCCAGCTGTCAGAATTATAAGAAAAAGATAAATGCTATTGCATCATATTACTTATAAAAATGAATATTAATTATTCATTGGTTGTATTTTGTTACAGCAGCGCCAATGGGCTGAGATAATGGCTGTATTCCTTTACCTTTAAAACTGACAAATATCAAGAAGTCTCCAGTGAGATACCAAGATGGACAGTTGGGGTTCTCAGAAAACCATCCTTCTATAACTCTGAGATATTGATTAAATGGTTGCAAGAAATGCCTTACTCACTTTTAAACATCTTAGTGGATTCTGTTAATCTCCAAAGGAATATCTGTGACTATGGTTTTAGTAACTCTGCAGAGAATATTGGAAAGTGTAGAACTCCTTTAGAAAATATGCTGGACCCTCCTCAGTCCAGAATGTAATAGCTGAATCACTTTTTGTATTATTATTATTTTATCTTTATTAATTAATTATTTATTTATTTAATTTTACATTCCAACCACAGCCTCTCCTCCCTCCACTCTCCCATCCCTATGCTACCTTCCATAAGGCAGTTTGATATGCCATACCTTACTGCTGCCCCAGGGGAAGCCTACCAATTTTGAATTACTCTTTTTAATTTTGTATTTTTTTATTGAGCTATATATTTTTTCCATTCCCTCCCTTCCTCTCCCCTCCCTTTCTACCCTCTCCCATGGTCCCCATGCTCCCAACTTACTCAGGAGATCTTGTCTTTTTCTACTTCCTACATAGATTAGATCCATGTATGTCTCTCTAGATAGCATATCTAGGTTCTCTGGAATTATGAATTATAGGCTGTTTTTTCTTAGTTTTATGTCTAAAAACCACTTATGAGTGAGCACATATGATATTTGTCTTTCTTGATCTGGGTTACCTCACTCAATATGATGTTTTCTAGATCCATCCATTTGTCCACAAATTTCAAGATGCCATTATTTTTTTTCTGCCGTGTAGTACTCTATTGTATAAATGTACCACATTTCCCTTATTCCGCTAGAACTTCGATTATTATATTGAATAGATATGGAGAGAGGGGACCCAGTTATTCTAATCTTGGGCATATACCCAAAAGATGCTCAATTTTATCACAAGGAGACTTGCTCATCTATGTTCATAGCAGTATTCATAATAGCCAGAGCCTGGAGACAACTTAATGGCCCTTAACTAAAGAATAGATAAAGAAAATGTGGTATATTCACACAATGGAGTAATACTCAGCTGTAAAAACAATGGCATCATGAAATTTGTAGGCAAATGAATGGAACTAGAAAAAAATCATCCTGAGTTAGGTATTCCACACTGAGAAAGACAAACATGGTAGGTACTCACTCATAAATCAACAATAAGTAAGTAAATAAGTAAATAAGTAAGTAAGGGATAACCAAGCTATAATCCACAGACCCAGAGAGACGAGGTAACTTCACTCCACACCCAATATCCCTACAAAGGGTAGGTAACAAGGAGGGCCCAAAAAGGGATGAATGGATTATTTCCCTAGGAGGGGAAAATAGAAGAGATTTCCTGGGCAAAATGGGAGTAGGACCAAGGTGGAGAGGGATGGGAATATGAGAGATCATGTTGGGTGCGTTGGGGTGGGACAGAGGGAAAGAATAATTAATGAGATCTCTTGATAGTGGGGACATTTTGAGCTAAGGGAGAAAACTGGTTCCAGGGAAACTTCTGGGAATCCACAAGGGTGAACCCCAGTTAAGACTCCTAGTAATAGTGAAGAGGGTGACTAAACTGGTCATATTCTGCAATCAGATTCATGACTACCCTAATTGTCATCAAAGAGCCTTCATCCAGTAACTGATGTAAGCAGATGCAGAGATCCAGAGCCAAGCACTGGGTCAAGCTCCAGAAGTCCTGTTGAAGAGAGGGAGGAGGAATTGTACAACACAGGGGTACTAAAGTCATGACTGGGAAACCCACAGCATTAGCTGACCAGAGTTCGTAGGAGCTCAAGGAGTCTGGACCATAGCTAGGGAGGCTTCATGGGACAGACCTTGGCCCTCTGCATGTGTGTGACAGTTGTGTAGCTTGGTCTCTTTTTGGAACTCCTAGTAGTGGGATCAGGATCTATTTTTGGAGATTAACCCATGCCTAGACTTGATGCAGGGGGAGGAGCTTTTTCTTGACTCAATTTCATGTACCATATTCTGCTCACACCCATTGAAGGCCTGTCCCTTTCTGGAGAGCCTGGGGAGGAGGTGATGATGGACAGGAGTCAGGAGGAATGTGACAGGAGAGAAGAGTGGAAAAAGAGGGAGGGGAGAGTGTGATCTGGATGTAAAGTAAGTGAAAATTAATTTTTAAAAAAAGAAGAAATGTCAGATCTATTACAAGACCTGAAACCTCTGTCAAGCAAGCATTTGCAAAGACCGCAGAAATCCTCCGAAGAGTCAAGATATAGTCCTCCCTTTTACTTCTTGTATAGCAATATCTCAGTCTCACCTGAAGACTTGATCCCTCATCTAAGAGACAGAGGGACTTTCTTTCCTGCTATTTGTCAGTTTTATGAAGAGCTCAAAATGGCCTTTAAGTAGTTTGAACTTTCAATTCAGAATAGCTGTGACTATATTCATTACTAAAAAATAAATCTTTGAACAACAGGACTTCCAAATGACATCATGAAATAAGAGACAAAGCTTCCTCAAGTTACTGAAAAGATCATTCTCTTCCCCCATGTCTGTACATTAATGACTCTGGAAAAGAAACAACAAAATATTAAATAATTTATTTTTCAAGTATCCAAGATACCATCAGAGCTAGGACCCTAACAGCTCCATTTGCTTTTTAAGTAGATGCTAACATTCTATAAAATCAGTAGCTACTAGATCCCTGAAATCTAAATAGAGTAGGAAATCAATGATATAGATGAACTGGCTCAAAATACAGTCTATTAGAATTAAACTTTGCAGAGCTATGAATAAGACATACAGCCCACACATAGAGTGACAACCAAAGATGTGCTGAGAATTGCAATGCACTTCCTTAGACAGCTTGTGTTTATCCTAGGAATAAAAAAGAGGTATTAGTTATCCACCACTGCATAAAACTTAGTCCAAGCCTGTACTAGCTGGTTTTGTCAACTTGATACAAACATAGACACAGCTGAAATGAGGGAATTGTAATTGCTTGCCTGTGATTCCTAGCTCCAAATCTTCAGATGTGAGCATACAACATTGAGCAACTATGGAAACTAAGTAAAGATAACTACCACCCCTCAACAAAGAAGTTTCTCTTGCAGCAAATGGAGAACATCACAGAAAATCACAACAAGACATATTGCAGAAATTAAGAGATTATCGGAACCCAGTCCCAGTGGGTATATCTGCATCACAGCTTCTGCTTCTATGGCTCAGGAAACATCAAGGAAGAGGGGTCAGAAACATAATGAGAACCAGAATCTGCGGAAGTCTTTTGTAAATCAGTCTCTCCTGGAAATGGCTCCACAAATAAGTTCTGAACAAGGAAGGGCACTCTCATTAGACCTGGTCATGCAGAAGGTGAGATAGATCCCATGAGGTCCTGCCTCTACACAAGGACCTGTTGTAGGCAACTAATGATTGCTGCGAAAGAATTAGCCTCTCCCAGTAACGAACCCCCTGATTCAGTTATCCAGTTCAAAATGGCCAATCCCAAAATCATATATGCTCAAACGAGAAAAAGTGAACTCAGCAGGCTACTTTTATTAATTTGTTATATATACATACATATTTATACAATAATAATAATCAATGTAAAAGAGAAATTTTGAAAGTTGGGTTGACATGAAAGAATTGGAAGGAGATGGGGTGGGTGAAGGAAAAGAAGGGGAATGTGATGTAATTATTTTTTAACTAAACTATATTTTTAAAAAGTGACCATAGCAAATTAAAAAAAAATCTGTGTGGATTCAAAATCCATATATATAAGCAAATTAATGGTCCATAGATTATCCTTGGATTTGGATAGCAGTTACAAAATTGGTAACCTAAAATGGATTTACACATAACAATTAATAAAAACTTTCATAAAAATCTCTTGAATGATACTTTGAATGGCAACTTAACTCAGAAAAAAAACATCCATACATTTTAAATGTAAAGTCAGGAATATAAATGATATAACATACAGAGAAAAGGATGAGAAAAAATACTTCCATGAGATTTGCTGCTAGGCAAGTCTTTAAGGCACTTCTCTGAGTAATGATCCATATGGAAAGGAACCATTTACTATGGGTGGTGCCATCCCTCAGCAGGTGGCCCTGGCTGTATATAAAATTTGGATAATTAACCCATTATGAATTAGCCAGTAAGAAGAATTTCTGCTGAATTGGACTCTGCTTCAGCTTCTGACTCCAGGTTCCTGCCTTGTGTTCGTAATTAGCATTTTCTTTGTGTTGGATTACAACTGTAAACTCAAATAGACCCTTCCCTCCTTAGTTACTTTTGGTCATGATGTTTATCGCGGCAATAGAAACCCTAACTACGACAGACATTTAACAGCTTGAATATCTGCTCTCTCAACAGTTGCAGCATGCCGTACACTGAAGCGTCTTACAAAACTGTCATCCAATGACTAGGTTCCTTCTAGCTCTTCCCAAGTACAAATGCTCCCAAATTATGATGGCTTGGTGTCTATGTTATTCCTGTGATAAAACAACATGACCAAAATCAACTTGTTGAGTAAAGGATTATTTTCAATCTCAGTTCCATGTAACAGTTTATCATCAAAATCAATGAAGGCAACAGACAAAACTGGACAGGAACCTG
>NC_022020.1:16274560-16295072 GCF_000317375.1 Microtus ochrogaster | reverse complement strand
AAGGAGACAGAGACAGAGACCCACAGTGGAGCACCGGACATAATTCTCAAGGTCCAAATCAGGAGCAGAAGGAGAGAGAGCACGAGCAAGGAACTCAGGACTGCAAGGGGTGCACTCAGTCTGCTTTTTTATAGAAGCCAGGACTACCAGTCCAGTAATGACCGACTCCACCCACAGTGGCGTGGATCGTTACACATCAGTCACTAATTAAGAAAATGCCTGCAGACTTGCCAACAGCCTGATCTTAATGGAGGCATTTTGGTTTTTTTTTTCTTTTTGAAAAATTCAATATCATTTTTCTATTTCAATTTACTCTTCCTATTTTATACAGGCTTACAGATCCTTTTTCAACAAATATTCTTTATTTATTATTTTTGTTAAATTTATTTATTATTTTACATCCTGACTGGAGTTTCTCATCCCTCCTCCCCTCCCATTCTCTTCCCACCTTCCTTCTGCTCCACCCCTGCTCCACTTCTCCTCTGTTTCTATTCAGAAAGGGGCATGCCTCCCATGGGTGGCAACAATGCATGGTATATCAAGTTGAGGCAGTACTAAGTTTCTTTCCTCATGTTAAGGCTTGGTAAGACAAATCAGTATGAGGAATAGGTTCCCAAAGGCCTGCCAGAGCATCAGAGACAGGCCTTGCTTCCAATGGTAGGAGTCCAAAGGAAAAGAGAAAGGATAGTACAAACCAGAGCGGGGGCCTCAAAGTCATTACAAGGAAATTCACAGACACAACTAACCTGGGCTCATAGGAGCTCACAGACACAGTCTGACAACTAAAGAGACCACATGGGAATGACCTAGGCCCATGTGTGACAGCTGTACAGTTTGGAGGCATTTTCTTTAGTGAGGCTCTCTCCTCTCAGGCTACCTAAGTTTGGGTCAAGTTGACATGAAACTAGTCATCACTCTTGACTTATGATTTTCTAACTTCATAATGGCATAAAATTAATATGTACACAATAGTGAGTTTTGAATTTTGGCATTTTGGCATGCCAGTGGTACGTGTTACAGACTCATGCACAATGCTACAGTGGGTTACAGGTTCTCATCAGTCACCTGACCATAAGTGTACACAGCAATGCTCCACAGTATTGCTGATTTACAAGCTATAATGCTTGATACCTGGATGCGTTAAATGCATTTTAAATGCTGTTATTTTCCATTCACAAAAACTTCATTAAAATATGTAGTTATAAATTATAGACATCCATATTAAGGTATATTCATGGTAGTATCAGAATCTCTATCAATTATCCACTACAATATATCAAATACATCAAGTTTTAACACCTTAAATTGTATTTATTTTCTTATGTTTCCTGTGGTAAGAACCTAGCTATGCATTAACCAGGTGACTTATACTCTTACATTTGAATACAAACCTTACGTGGAGTTAAGGTCAATCAATGCTTGTGTCTGCTAGTAAGATTCAGGTTTTATCCAGATAGGCATAGGAGACACCTTATTATTTGTTATGAAATTACTACAGGTGGCTATTCACAATTTAGCATATTCCACATCCACAGATAACTGAAAAAATGAATAAAAGGATAACAAGGGGGAAAGAAGAAAGAAGGAAAACATTATATGTCATACAACTTACCACCATACAAATTAATAAAACAATACATTAGTTAAATATGTCTCACTTTTCAACTTTCTTGGGATTACACCAGTTATAATCTCCAAGAGCCATTTCATTTATCAGAAGTTGTTGTTTGAGGTCTCCTGTATGGTTGGACCAAGCCCAGGATCTCTTTAGGTATTTCTCACTGTCGATAGCCATAGCATGAGTGCTAGAATGGAGTCGTTACTACCCTCTGCTGAACACTCATAGAAGATTTGTGTCCTGAGTTCTCAACAGGCCAGGAATAAGATTGATCAATGTGTCGCTTCCACTTGGCCCTTTCGTTGCTACAGCCTCTCTGTTTTCATCTTCTTTCAAATTTGACACACATTATCTACTATCTTTAAAGTCACCTTAATTGGTATCATAATCCTTGCTCTGTCTTGTAAGTCTATTACTCCTACAAAGCCTACATCTTAAATTTCGTTCCGGCATCTCTCTCAGAGAGGTTGTAACATAAGTGACAGTTGTATGGAGCCTCCTGGATTACTGTTTGGTCTCCACTAGCAGTCAAAATCAAGCCCTAAGGACATGTTTCAAGCAGAAATAGGGCAATGCTTCACTTGAAAGCTCTGGAGATGTGTTCCTGATACCTTTCTTCTCTAATAACTATCATCATACATGTGCCAGGACTGCAGTCAGGCTGCAATGACCTTTCCAATGTAGCCTGCAGAATCAACTGATAAACAGACACAATGGTGCTTTGTCTCTTGCGTTAGAGAGATAAATGGATGTATTCAAAGACAGTAGATTCCCAGAAATGTACCAAAGTCCCTGATATGCTGTAAGATTTATCTTGCCCCCTTAGCCTGTGTCTTTTTAAGGCATCTTCTATACATGCTATTTTCTGCTCACTAGATATGAATAGTTTAATACTATTACTTTAATTGTTTTACTAGCCAGACGTACGTCAACATAGTCAAGACATCTCTGGACTTTATTATACATAGGATATGAAGGGATGACAAGGTTCTGAGGTTGTTCTTCTAAAGGAACCCATTTTTCCCTTTCAGAAGCACACTGCATTGTCTTCTTTTTAAACTGAAAATAGTAGGGCAAAAAACACTGGCAAGATGAACAGCTGAACCATGGATGCCAGAGGCTATATAGATGTAATAGCATACAGATAAACTTCCAGAAACTCAGCTACAATTAATAACACCATCTGATTAAGTTTGCAATAATTTCCTGTCATTCTCACTGATCCATCTGGCTCTTGCCGTGACCAAACAAGCAATTTAAAAGTGGGATGTGGTAGGAAGCACAATCTTGCATCTACAAAGTGTTTGAAAATAACACTAATCTCTTCCTTTTCCTGATGGACCTGATTCTGCTTTTGGCTCCTTGCCTTGATAAAGCATAGTCACACATCCAAGGACTTCTTGTCCTTCTCCACCTTAAAAGTATGTGCCCCAGGGGTCAGGGAATTAATTTGAGGTTGTCAGTTGCTACGTATGTTCACACTAGGCAGTGAAGAGTCCTCAGTTCATATTGGCAATATTGTTTCTTGTTACACATACCCTTGGATCAGTCCTTCGCTAACTGCCTGTGATTCCTACAATGGAATAAAATTCCGGCTCTGTGGGCTGGAGATAAGCCTCAGTGGATAAGAGTACTTACTGCTCTTGCAGAGGATCAGAGGATTGTTCTCCCAACACCCACACCAGCTGGTTCACAACTGCCTGTAACTACAGATTCCTGAGATCTGCTGTCCTTTTTGTTGTTGTTGTTGTTTTTAGACAGGGTTTCTCTGTGGTTTTTGGAGCCTGTCCTGGAACTAGCTCTTTTAGACCAGGCTGGTCTCGAACTCACAGAGATTTGCCTGCCTCTGCCTCCCGAGTGCTGGGATTAAAGGCGTGCGCCACCACTGCCTGGCTTGCTGTCTTCTTCTTATCTCCATGGCACTGGCATGTATATGCCTATCCTAACAGACACAAATACACATACATGCAAACACACACAATTATAACTTTGGATCTAGTGGCTATGAAAGGCAGCAGAATTAATAGGAAAAGGTACTTGGATAAGCCTGGAGAGATGGTTCATTTCGTAAAGTGCTCAGGTTGTAATGTGTGAACCTGGGCTTGACCTCCAGCATGCTTCCCCTATCACAAACACACAGTCACAGTGGCACATGGCTATAATTTCATTACTGGGCACTTGGAGACAGGAGGATCACTGGAGCTTGCTGGTCAGCTAGTGTAGCCAGATTGACAGGTTCAGGTACAGTGAGAGACTTTATATAAAAAACCAAAGTGGAGAGTGATTGATGAAGATGCTCAGCATCAGCCTCTGGCTTCCACAAGTATCTGAGCATGTGCCCTTACTGACACAAACGTGCACACACAGGGAGATGCTTGGACTCCCTTATAAAATGTGTACCAGTTATAGTTTGGGTTGGTTTTAGAGGGTTTGGAAAGCCTCGGGTGTGGCTCCTTTTGGACATGTATTACTGTCCTTCCACCTGATGTGATCTTTGATTACGTAATGGAATATTTGGTTCTTCCATCCTGACATTCAGATCCTTTATTTATTCCCCATCTGTAAGTGTGTAAGTGCCATGGCAACTGACTATCTCAGCGCCTGGCCTCCCAGCTGCATCTGCATACTTCACTGCCTGTATCAACAAAGGAGGTAGTCAATAATATGTATCTCCTTTGCACCTTTCACTGAGAAACTTTCCTCTCTTTCAGTTTCTTATTGTAGTGATCAATGGAGTCTGTATAATAAATATTCAAAATTACAGAGCATAATTTGTAGTTACAGAATAAAAGAAGTGAGGATTGTGTTTCTCATTTGCATAGTCCTGTTGGCTATATTAATCTCTATTTCTCTACTTATAGGAATAAGATATACAGTCACAGTCATCAAGGAGAATATGCTAAAAATAGGAAGGTTTCTGAATGAAATATTTAAGGGGGACTTCTTCTGCAGATGCAAGGTGACAGGTAATAAAACATTGGTTCAAAGATTTGTACCCAGAAAGCCTGCATTCAAATGCATCTCTGGAGAATGCTAATTCTAATGATATTGGAAAGGTGTTGAGACTTATTGTCTTCTCAATATCTTTAAAAATGAGGACAAAATACAACCTACCCATTGTGTTCTGCTAGAGAATAGAAGAGTTGGTGCAATTTTAGGTCCACAGTTAATAAAACAATTAAAATTGTGACTATTATCAGAACTCTTCAAAAAGTTTTTGTTGTTTGTTCACTAAAGCTTATACTGGCTAGCTTTAATTGTCAGTTCAACACCAGCTAGAATTACATGGAAAGAGTCTTAATGAGGAGTTACCTAGATTAGTTTGGACTCTAGTCTCTTTGGTGAATTGTCTCTATGTTAAATGAGGTGAGAGTACCTCCCCTGAATGGGAATACCATAACTTTTGTGCTGGGCCAATAGCTGTGTAAGAATTAAGAAGGCTATCTGTGCATAAGTAGCAAGCAGAGATCCCTGTAGTTTGAATTCTAACTGATCTTAATAATCAAAACCTGGAGTGAGATGGGGGCAGGGTGAAGGTGAGTGACCAGAGAAGTAGAACAGCCAGCCACTAGTTCTTACCTCTATGAAATCCTCAAACCGAATAGGGTATCCTGTCTCTACAAGTGCTTAGACTGGATGCCTTCTCTACCAAAACTCAGACTGACTCCTGAGCTCCTGTCTCCTCCTGCCTTTTATTTCTCTCTCCACCCAGCCATATCACTTCCTATAATCCACCTGGAATTAAAGGTATAAACCACCACCACTTGGCTCTGTTTCTCTTCTAGGCTAATTGAATTTCAAGTAGCCTATGGTGGCCTTGAACTCACAGAGATTCATCTGTCTCTGTCTCTATCTCCTGAGTGCTGGGTTTAAAGGTGTGTATTACCACTTCCTGGCCTCCATTTCTAACTAGTGCAGCTAACTCCACACTCAGATTTTCAGGAAAGCTTTATTGGTTAAATATCACCACCCAGTATTTATGCTTTTTGTTAATCTTGACTTTGTATATTTTAAGCTCTTGCTTTGACTTACCCACAGGAAAGGGCAATAGAATTTTTACCAATCACAGCATCAGGAATGAAATTAGAGTCTGTAAAAGCAATTACACTTGGTCAGAATTAAACATGAGTTTGTTTCCCAAAACTTGGTAGGTTCTGAAGTCGACAATGCAGGCATCTGTTAACTTTCTTTCTGGTGAAATCTGTCTTGTTAATTTGCAGGTTGCAATCTTCTGACACATTCTCATCTAGGAGTGGTGTAGAGGAACCAAAAATCATGTCTTTTTCTTCAAGAACACTAACCCAATCCTGTGATTCCATCCTAATGACCTTAGCTATTCCAAATCAAATTCCATCCCCTACTTCCAGGAAATGACTACACCATAGAAATTTTGGAGACATTCAAGTCAGTCCATTCTACTAATTATTACTTAAGCACTAAAATTTTACATATATCTTACGAGTCAAACTGCACATTATTGTTTCTGTGTTGGCTATTAGACAGCTGTGGCTGAGATACTCTGAAAGGGTGCACTCTGACCCCTGCTTTCTCCCGCACTACTGTAGCATCACAATACAGTACACTTTGGAGTAAAAATTACTGCCACTTTCCTGCATTATTAGACGGCTCTATATCTATCTCCTCTGCATTGAAAGATTTCCTTCTGGAAGCAGGAGGAAGCCTTTGTAAAACTCGTGAAGCTAAGGAAAGTTTCAAGACTTGAGAAGTTTAGAAAGTTGCAAAGTCACAAGGCCCCTCTCCAATGTTATACAAGCATTAACATCTGCGGAGGGAGAGGAGATACGCTGGTTTGGGGAAGGGTACAGGAGTTACCTGAAGTTGATCAGGGAACTCCAGAGATGCATCTTTCAGAAGTCTTCATCAGTGCCTTGATGGCCTTTCAGTGAATCTTTTTCCCATGTCAGCGATATTCTTGTAAGTAATCCCAATAAACTCTTTGGTTCACTAAGACAAACTTTGGATGAAACCATTCCTCTGCTCTAGCATGACTGCCCTATCTTGGTGGGTAAATGTTTATTCATCTTTATTGAAACATTCTGTGTAGCCTTAAACTCTGTCAATGAAAGTCTGATAGGAAAACAGCAAAGTGGAATCCACCATTTCAGTACTCTCTTGCTTATCTCTTCTTGTGGCTTTATCATATGCAGAAGGCAAGAGTTTAGGTGTAAGAGCAAAGCACTCTTTGGGAAGGTCCAGTCTTTGTGACCCATTGCATTCCTATACATCTGTGGGTTATATTATAATAGAAGCTGAGCAAGCCAAGAAGAGCAAGACAGAAAGCAGCTTCTCTCCATAATCCTTGCCTTTGTTCCTGCTTGAATTCCTGTCCTCAAATCCCTCAGTGGTTGATGGTACTGGACCTTTTAAACAAATTGCTGTGAATCAATCCTTTCCTCTACAAGAAGGTGTTGGTCATGATGCTTATCACATACATAGAAAGCAAAGGAGGACAGTGTTAACATTCTTCCGTTAATTCAGGGTTTGTGTTATTAGTGGAAAAACAGTTGCTAACTGTTCCAGTTGTTATGATCACTGCATAAAAAATAAAGCCCTTAATCTCATCAAGGGACCTGGGAAATATTGGACATTTGGTGTCCTTTTTTTTCTGTTAGTTTCTGGTTATTTTCTACCAACTCATTTTATTTATCTACAGTAGTAATGAAGTTTTAACATGATGAAGTTTTATCTTCTGCTCTAATCACTAACTATTGGATTGAAAATTAAGAGTATCAAATCTAACACTTGAGTAATTTTGGTGTCAACCTATTTTGAATAAAGCACTCAGGAATAATTTTATGGTGGATTTTAAAAGAAATTGAGAAATACTTATTAGAAATATAAATTTTTCAGTTGTTATCATGGTTATAGAAAATTATCTATGAATAATCATTTGATTTTAAATGAATTAAAACCAAGAAAAATATTATAAAAGTGTTAGCTGTAATACTTTCTGAGTATCCTAACTGCATATATATATATGCATATATATATATATCAGTTTCTCCATCTAAATTCACAATATTTTTGGAATTGGTCACTTTAAAGTTTATGCTGGATATAATTTAATTGTAATTAGTTCAATAATTTATTTAATTAAATGTCTTAATTTTGAATTTAATATTTACAAAATTCTTCCACTTAATCACATATATCATAATAAAATGTTGATAGCATCATATCTGACATACTTTATCACAAAAATAAGCAGAAGTTTTAGATAGTTAAAATTCAAAACAGCTCATGTCTGTGAGCCTGCTACTGAACAACACAAGAGATACAGAAGACAGAGAAGATTAACCCCTGTGTCAAGTGCCTCCCACATGATGACGTGGTTCTAACAAGGAGAACAAGGCTTATTTTCACTAAAATTGACAGGATGATTTTAGAACAATACATGTCTACTCGTTAGGCACCAAACCTGGGTACAGATTTCAACTCCGCATTTTGCTGGTGTCCACCATAATATAGTCACTTAATCACCTGAGTGGACTCCTCAATGGTATTATGGTTTAAACCTGAGGTACATTATTTCATCACTGACATATATTTTAAAACTTGAAAAGTGATCAATTTAAAAGGATTACCTTTGTTTTTTATTTTCTTCTGTGGGGTTATGCAATTTGTACACCTCATTTGTGTACTTGTTAAGTGTGCCATGTTTGAAACCAATGAACATTATTGCCATCCTAAATTCTGCCAGCCTTTTTGTGTGCAAGTACAGATATTATTGCCAACAAAAACAGGTGCAGTCTCTGCTCATCTGAAAATATTTACTTCCACCTCATCCAGCCAAGAAATGGCACCAATTGTCAAATCCTCCTTCCATGTTCTTTACATAACCATAGCGTATAAATCAAAACATTACTCTCTATAACATAATTCTGAAAAAATAATCATATGAACTCTATAAAACCCATGGTTTGCATCATCTCACATATGCATCCACTATTAATTTTAACATTGATTGTTCTACAAACAAGGAGAAAGCAAGAATAAAATAGCGCTTTGGGTATACATACATAATATTCTAGTAAGGTAGCTAAACATCTTTGAAAATAAATAGCATAGATTGTTGACAGTTCTCTATACTTATAAATGTGGAAAAAGTGGGAAACACAAACATAAAACCTCCCCTGAACTGATAAAAAATACTGTCTATCTTTGACAATTGATAATACTGTGTCTCATAAATATGCACAAATAGTATGTATCAATTAAATATTGCTCCCTACAGTCGTCTGTTTTATCTACTGCTTATTGGAACACAAAAGTAAATTAGATAAGGACTGTGTCTTTTTCCAAGTATTCCAAATATAGCATAACCAATAAAATATAACACTATAAAATGTGAATTTTCAAATTTCATTTTATTTCCTGTCAGAAGTATCTATCCTGGATTTGATGGGGGTTTTTTTACTACCAGTACTGCCATATTTCAAAAACATCTTACTGCATATGTAGATGACTGCAAATTCCTTACATATCAATTTATAAGATTTTTGCAGTATTAAATACTTTTACATGTTGATTTTTGAATAAATGATATAATTTTGAAATTAATTTAATTTAAAAAAATCAATATAATTTATTAATTAGCTCATTCATTGCTATGTACAGTAGTTGTTCTGTTAATAAATAATGCAACTGTCCTATTATGTATCTCTGAATTGCTTATCCACACCTTAAAGCACAACTCTTGGTTAGTAATCAAGATAAACTTTAAGTTCTCTAGATATTGCTGATTTTTCTTGCTGAGAATAGCTTCATCTCACTATCTGTGGATAAAAGAAGCTCTTGTCTTCTTTTTAATCATAACCAACATATGGTATTTTGCCATAAATATCAGGTAGATGATTTAATTCTCTCTCTCTCTCTCACACACACACACACACACACAAACGAGAATTCCTCTGCAACTGATTATAAGCTCATAACTTTGGCCTAGCCTTCACTAGGTTGAAGATTTTCATCATAAAACGATTTATAGATATAAAGCACATCTGATCTAAAGTGTGTGTGTGTCTGTTTGTGTGTGTCTTTGTTTGTGTTTGTGTGTGCATACATGTTTATGTAACCTACAGTTTCTTGAGGAAATCCTGTACAGGGAAAAGATTTAAGAATCCGATGAAACAGTGTGCACTTTGGATGATGATGGCTGGACCAAAATAAGCACAGAGGCACAGAGGCTAACATGCTAACATCACTCATATGTGTGCTGAACATACGAATTCTAAAGGCTTTTTATGTGTAATTGTGACCTCCTAGGATTTTCACTACAATACATTCTTTTGCGACAGTCAAAGAACATTTAAATGAAAATACCTGAGTAAGAAAAACACTAAATAAATTGAGACTTTTTGATGCTTTTCACATTAATCATCTAAAGTAGCGTGCGAATTAGTTTTTCATGACAGAGGCATGAGCTGGAACATCTATTGAAAAGGGAGGAAGGATGACTCGGAATGGGAAAGGATGGAGCAGGAGACTTTGCAGATGATTTGAGCAATTGACCAAGGCAATAACGATTTCTGATTTATTGGGAAATAATTAAAATGCTATGAAACAAACACATTATTTTAATTAAAATTTTATTATGGAGAGGATGACTTTAGATGGAATGCAGTGATTCTGATTTCTAACTTCCTTACCGTGAAAGCATTTTATATTGAGATTATAAGCTTTTTAACCCACCACCCATCATAAAGCTCTCTCTCAATTATATCATTGTTTATAATTGCTATTTTACTTGTTTCAGAGACTGGACTTTGCTAATGAGATTGTTTTGAATATTCAGGCCTCTCTGCACCGTGCTTCCTTTTCATCCTGGGCTTGGTATAAACTTGCTTTTTATTTGTACTGCCCTCTGACACTTCAATTTTCTGTTTGCTTTTTAAATCCTAGCTAATTAGAGCATTTCACATTCTTCATGATAAAGAAGTTCTTGCACAGGGCATGTAATTAGAATATCTGATGACAAGAGCTGGGATTTTTAACACCCCAGGGTTGAAAGATCATACCTCAGAGCAACATCTTCCCCCAGGATGTTTTGCATTGGAGCAATTAACCTCCTGTTCAGGACACGGCCCACTATTCATCTCCTAACATCCCTTCGTTAGGATTATTTCAAAGTCTGCTCTGTTATCGCCTTTTATCAAACATACTGAACCCTTAGGTCAAAGTAAAAAGGCCCAGAGAGAAAGCCTCATCATCGTGCAGAAATGATAATAGTGCCTTTTATTAGAAATGTATCACTTAAAGCTTCCAAATTGCCTTTTGCCCTACATAAAATTGCTACACTTATGTTTGATTATAGTATTAATGTTATTTCCTCAGTAAATTATACTATTGCGTGTTTATAAACACTGTACATGCATCCACACATACATGCACAAATATACTCATGCATACATCCTATACCTAGTGAGTCACAGAGATTGTGAGAATCAGTCTTCATAAGTGTAGAGCCAGGACAGAAAAGGATATCCCCAGGGTCTTGCCCGGCATCAGACTGTTTTCTCATTCCTTCTTCAAGGATTTCAGTTAATTGTTATATAACAAAGGTACCTTTCATGGTAAGTTTTGCAATTTGTGTGTTATAGATGCCGTCACGTAAAATAGTGAGGGAATATATAATAAAGTGGCCCACATGTCATGTACATGTCATTGCTGCTACTCGGGGAGCTGTTTCTCAAGAAGATTATGTGAGCCCAAGAGTTGGACACTAGCCTTGAAAATATACCGAGAGATAATCTCAAACAATCAATGAATAAGTATGTGGACACTGGTAGGATTCATGAGTTCTGGGGAATAGCTCTGTAATTATATACATATGGGCAGAACTAACTAGAATTGGAGGGTTATCATAAAATAAAAAGACGTGAAGTTAGAGTCTGGACTACTGGAAGAATATGAGAGAGAGGGAGAAATGAAAGATATATATATCTTAGTCTATTTTATGGCATCGATACATGAAATTCTTAAAAAATAATAAAGAACAAATATTAGAAAGACAATATCTAGACAGCAGATGAGATGAAGACTTAGCAAGCTGCTACCACTACAAACCAGATCCCAAAAGGGGAACACATATGGCGTCTTGACAGAGACATTACATTCCCAGCTTCTTAAGGACATGGGAGACACTTGAGAGAATTGGAAATCTGTATCACCTGAGTTGTCGGCGGGTGAGCAGAAGATCATTGACCAGACGAGCGGAAGAGGAGGAGCAGTGGGTCAGAGAAGGACTTGTGTTTTGTTTCGGTTTTCGAGTCAGTTTTCTCGCTGTAACCCTAGCTAGCTCAGAACTACCCCTTGTAGACCAGGCTGGCCTCAAACTCACAGAGATCCACCTGCCTCTGCCTCCTCAGTGCTGGGATTAAAGGCGTGAGCCACCACCGTACAGCACAAAGAAGGTATTTATACTTGGTAATACAGTCAGACAAGATTATACTCAGAATCCAGCTTCGTTCTTTATGATTAGACTGAAGATCCAGGTGAAGGATGAAGAAATGTGGTCATCTAGACAGTTAACAAGGCAGGAAAATATGCCTTCTGTTCACAGGCAGTGATAGATTTTGGAAGCCTCAGAATGAAGGACAAAAGAGATATATCAAATTTTATTCTGTATATAGTCATTGCGAGGAACATCCATACTATTTTCCAGAATGGCTATATAAATTCACCCTCCACACAGCACCGTATAGACTTCCCTTTTCTTTACATACTGCCCACCCTTTCTGTTTTCCACATTTTAGGTAATAACAAACATAATCAGTAGTGAGGTGATATCTCATTATGGACTTTTGCTTTTATTGCTCTGGTGGCTGTAGATGATTTGCACTTTTATATAAAATTTCAATCAGTAGACAAAGATTTAAAATATGTGATATATGTATATACATGTTATATATTATTCAGCCATAAGAATAAAGGGAATGTTCTTTTTGGCATTAATAAGTGTGAACCTAAATGATACTATGCTAAGTAAAATAAACCAGGCATAGGGATAAAAATACTTTACAATGTACTCATGCATGTAATAAAAAAATTACAGGGTATCAATAGGGTATCCACTTATCTCACCAGATAACACTGATCTCTTGCTTCAGCCTTCTGAGGTAGAAGATCATTAGGTCTTGTGTGTGCACTCCCACACCCCACCAACCACAATATCATTTTTGTGTGACAGAGATAGGTTAATTCTGTCAGTCCCACTAACCAGAATAATATAGAGGTAATTGAGCCAAGGATTAACTGTAAATCAGCGTCAAAGTTATTCCTTCTAGCTATTAGGTGCCATAAGTCTTCAGGGGCAATCACTTCACAATGAATCATCATCCCATAAGCTGAACGTGAAAAACCAAGCTATCATTTCACTTAGAATTGCATACAGTGCAGTGCTCTTGCAAGATGAGCAAAGAAGCGAGCAACCTGAAGCATACAGATGCACAGATGCAAGTGTTTGTAATCTCGGAGAATTATGACTCAGTTATTTGAATTTCAAAATCCCTGTTGTTAATACTTCTGATAAACCAGCTCAGACCCAAAGTTTATACCATTGCCAAAGTCAGTCATCATTGTAGTTATGAAAGAACTCTGGTGAAAAACAGCAAAACCGAGTTCCTTACTTTCCACATAGTTTCTCCGTTTTCATTATCTGTGCTTCTAAAGTTGAGTCCAACTCTCTGAAGCCTAAGGGGCAGCTCTGCTTTTATTGCTCCTTCACACGATGCCAACAGCCAGCTGAAATGCCCCACAGTACCATAATCCAAAGATTTTATCACCTCTTCTATCATCAAAATTTATCTTTCACATCCAGACTCCTGCGGTTCATCTTATTAATTAATTTAGTCAAAGCCTTCATGGTTTATTTAGGCTTAATTCGTTATCACTGCCAGTAACGTTCCCACTCACTGGGGATTTATTGGTTGAGCCCAGAGAATGAGCCATGTGAGTCTTTATGGACCTGCAGAAGGAAAACCACAGGAAAAGACTCAGCGGGGCAGCTGAAGCTTGTTTTCCTAAACTTACCGTAAATTTGTGGTTGTCTAGTCTGCAGAGGTTTGTGCAGAGGCGACACCTGAGTTGCTTTCTCCTGCGAGAAGACTCCCTGCAAGTGGAATCCATGGGTTTGTGGTTTGTGTCTTCAGGGAGAATTTAGCAATTTCAGAAAGAATGGATTCAGAACCACCTAAGTTTTTAAAACCCTTAATGGAAATCATTGACAAGTTATAGGCATTTTAACACTGGGAAAGTGCCCGGAGAAGGTAATTGAAATGTAAATTATAAGTACAAATGGTCACATAAAAAGAGGGTTTATTTTAAATTTCATAACAGCCCAATGTACGGTTATAAATTTGTGAGTAAAATCAGAAAGTTCCCCTTACCTGCTGCTCCTGGTTGGGGGACCAAGCATAGCTGATGGCTTTATTATCTCTCTCCTGAGAGTGTGCCAGATGTTAGAGTCAGTACCTCACAGAGTGCCCTCTTGGATTGTTGCCTCTGAATTAAGAGAAAGCAGCATTAAATGAGCCACCAAGACATGGTTTCGCAGTTTCCCAGAACCGTAAAGCTTAGAATTCCATGACTGCAGCTCCTGGTTTAGTTCCCTCCTTAAGTCCATCAGGTTCTTAACTATTTCATAACTAAATTGCAAAATACACACTTCCCTAGTATGATAGTCTTATTAAAAATTTTATAGATAAGATTTCTGTTGAGTCATTTACATAATTTGCTACATTGTAATTATACCCTGTATCCAGGCTACTGGATGCTTTCTGTAAAGATCAGGCAGTAAAATCTTAGTTGGTGGGCCAACTAATCAATCCCCCCATCGCAGCATTAAAGCAATTGAGGAAACAGGTAGCGATGGATATGGCGTCACTCCAATAACATTAGTCATAGGCCTGTACTTGATAATGCTCCCTCTGTATAGTGATTTTAAAGAATCCAGTAATATTTTCGAATAATAACAAGCAGGGTAGATTAAGCCATTGGCTAAATGATGAGACTCCCTTTAAGCCGTGATTTTAAGGAAGTTCACATTCATGTCTTCCAAGTTGCTTTGCTCATAGTTGGTGCATAAGATGTGCTGTGAATGAAATGGTTCAGCAAATGATTTTGAAAGTATCATTTATTTAATTTGATGATAAGTGGCAATAAACAAAACACAATCTTATAGAAAATAAATAGCTTGAAGACCACTTTATTCTTTTATAATATGAGAAAATATCAAAGTGTTCTTTTTGAGATTCTATTTCCAAAGAACTTTCCATTTGTTTGAGAACATGCAAAATATATGTTTTATTTCCATAATCATTTAAATACATTATTCACATGTCTTTATGAATAAGAATTAATATCTTACATAAATATTATGCTTTTCTATATGGAAAATAAAGTCATGCAAAAGCAATTAAAATATTTCAAAAGCATATCTACATTGACAAAATACTTATAGAGTTAATACTCAAATATTGATTGCTAATAATGAATTGTGAATACTGAAATTTAAAGTAGCCATATAAATATTTTAAGCGCAGTTAGAATTAAATTTGTCTATTGTTTTCACTTGATGCTATGTTGTTAGTGAAAATTAGCTCTTATGTTAAAGCTTATTAAGTTTTGTTGTCTGCTTGCTGACACTGGCTCATTCCACTTGCTAAAGATGATGTCTGTTGCATTTTTAAATATTGCAGCTAGGCTGTGGGGGCGCACGCCTTTAATCCCAGCACTTGGGAGGCAGAGGCAGGCGGATCTCTGTGAGTTCGAGACCAGCCTGGTCTACAAGAGCTAGTTCCAGGACAGGCTCCAAAACCACAGAGAAACCCTGTCTCGAAAAAGCAAAAATAAATAAATAAATAAATAAATAAATAAATAAATAAATAAATAAATAAATAAATAAATAAATATTACATTAACCCCCAAAGATTTAACTATCATCCTATCTTGACTTTGTAAATTAGGTAGTCTAAAACAAAATGAAATGAAATGAAAATGACACATTTCCAAAAATTATGTTTCTAATGTGACTAGAATTACATAATTTTCCCTCTCTCATTCTTCCCTCAGCCCCTCCAGGCACCTTCCTCCCAATTCTTTTCATGTTCTCCTTCACTCAAATTTGTAGAATCTTTGTCTTCATTAATTTTTACAGATGTGTGTGTGTCTGTGTGTGAGCACGTGTGTAAATGTGTAAGTACAACCTGCTGAGTTTTTTTTTTCTGTTGTTTGTGTGTATATCGTTTCAGGGTGGAAACTCTACTCTGGACAGCCAACAGGAGGCTCATCCCTCGGGGAGGTGAATTCTTCTCCCAGCAGTCATAGTTGGTGGTAGTTTTTTGTCTAGGGGTGGGACCTGAGAAATGTTCCCTCTTGCATGCTATTGTGTCCACAGTTACTACCATTCTTCTGGTTTTGTTTAATTTTACCACAGACATCTTTATGTTCTGGCTCTTATAGTCTTCTGATCCCTCTCCCTTGAAGTTCTCAGAGCCATAGATGCAGGTGCTGTGTTGCAGATGTTCCTGTTGAGGCTAGAATCCCCAAGATCCGCTGATCTCTGCATGGTGTCCAGTTGTGTTTTTCTGTGATTGTAACCCATTTTTTTTGTAATAAGAAGCTTCTTCAATGAGGGGTGGTTGCTATACTTGTCTATAAACATAGGCATAAGATTCTCAAATAAATAAATTAATTAAATTTAGAAGGAAAAAAAAGATTCTGGTAACACTTTTGAAAGAAATAAGGCATTCAAAATGGGATGATTGCTTCCTCTGAGTGTTCCTTTTGCTAGACTGTGCTTGGAGGCTTTCGTGGAGATCAACCAGACAGCACAGAGCTGTTTAAGGATGTGCTTTGCCTTCCTGGCATGTTAGAGTATCTCTAGGCAGATTTTGATAAATATTTCAAGAGCTTCATGCCTATAAGAGTCCTCTCCAGATTTGATGTTGATGAAATTATCTGCTGCCTGAATTTTTTGACACTTTTCTCAGATATTTGTAGACACATTCTCAAATCCTAAAGCCTAGTCATTAGGATGACTTCCTCCTGCCTATCAGAATAAAAGAATAGGATATGCTTGGATAGCATGCCATAGCCCAAACTCATTTTTCAATAAGAAAAAAATATAATTATCAATATTATTCATAAACTACTTCATTTTGGTTTATGCGACTTAGTTTTTACTTTAGAGGGGAAAATTCTTTCAAAGAACCCCAAATATGTCTCCTCATCAAATGAGTGACTTCCTGTTGCTTACTATGAGTGTGTTGGAAGGAGTGCTCTAAGCTACCTAATGCCCCTTCCCAAGAAGAGCCCTCTCCTTGTTCTCTAGCCAAACATCATCCAGCCTTCGATCCCTTGCTCATGACACCATGATACTGACTGCAGTCATGATGAGTCTTTTCATTACGAGTAAAAGTTTCTTTCTTTAAATTCATCTATAATTAATTTAACTCAAAACAGTGGGCATCAGTAAAACAATGAACTTATCTTTAGAAAGACTGAGTCTCCTTTGTCCCTTGTCTTTTAAGTCCTTAAGTATTTGCAGTGGAGCATTTCTCCTACCAGTCTTTTGTATTCTTCATCAGTCTTTTCAGAATCCAGTAAAAGTGTTCTACATTAAGTTTATTTTCTTATTTGTGTGTGTTTGGGGTAAGTAGGTATGGCCATACATGTGGAAGTCAAAGGAATGTGGGAGTTGGTTCTCTTTTTCCAGCTAGGTGACTTCTGGAGACTGAACTCAACTTGTAAGACTTGACAAGAGTATCTTTGCCAACTTTTGGCCATCTCACTGACCCAGAAGTGCTCTGTTGTTTAACTATTGATTTGGAAACATTCAGATTTTCAAGATTACACAATATATAATATCATGGCATACCTCAGCAAATACATTTGACAGACAAGCACATTCAGCTCACATATTTATTAAACAAAAGAAGTCCATAATCAATTATTAAAAATATCTAAATTAATGACAGGTTTACAGGTATTTATATTATTAAAGATCTGTGAATTTTTCTTGCCATTTTTCCATATATTTCTTATAAATACTTTAATTACATATACACTATGAAAATATTAGTATATCTTACTATTATCAAGATTATCCACAATATATTAAATATTTATTTTTATGTTAAAGGAATTTTTTCACTAAAATTCATAGCTAAAAACAAAAATAATTTAGTATGAGAAGACATAAAGATAATTTTCAATTTTGGGGCTAAAGTTTAGACAGATATACTGTCTGGTCTGCAAGTATAAGAACCTGATTTCAAACCCCAATAACCACATCAAAAGCCAAGCAAGGTGATGTACACATGTAATCCTAGGGCTGGGAGGTGAAAACACAAGAGAATTCCTTGGAACTCAGTCACCAACCTGCCTATTCTACTTTATAAGCCCCAGGTCCTGCTGGGAGATATCTCAAAAATCAAAGAATGTATCTCAGACTTCCAAATCTCTCTCTGTCTCTCTCTGTCTCTCT
This sequence comes from Microtus ochrogaster, assembly GCF_000317375.1. NCBI lineage: Eukaryota > Metazoa > Chordata > Mammalia > Rodentia > Cricetidae > Microtus > Microtus ochrogaster. The sequence goes on along the minus strand of NC_022020.1, from coordinate 16,276,947 downwards.
CTGTCTCTCTCTCTGTCTCTCTCTCTCTCTCTCTCTCTCTCTCTCTCTCTCTCTCTCTCTCTCTCTCACACACACACACACACACACACACAACACACATACACACACTAAAATTGCTTGTTTTGAGTAGTAAGTAAAGGAATGAGGTTTAGGAACACAACAAAAAATAATACCTGTGGAATCTAGAAAATGAATTAAAACATGAAGCTTACATATTTAGTGAATTGTGAAACAAATATTTGAAGAAACTAATTTGTCTAGAACCTTAAATTAGCTTTACAACTTTTTTCAGATATTTTTTAAATTACTGATCATACATACAAAGTGATTTGACATGAGGTTTGCCACTTGTAAATCATCCACTCAGTAATAATTAGCTCCTGCTTCATTACAGTTCCTTTAGCCCAGTGTCAATATAGAGCAGAAAATATCAGCCTCACCCACTCACCTTGGGAAGTGGCAGAGCAACAAGGAGGGAAGGATCCAGCTCCTTCCGTAATCTCATGAGGCACAGACACCTGTGTCAGTCTGTAAAACTCACTCTAAGCTGCTGCCTCTCAAGCTGCCATTCCTTTTGGCTACATCACAGCAATTTTGACTTTACCTCCCCTGAATCACCAACTATCTAAAAGTCAGCTTCCATCACGGTTTTCTTCCTTGGGTAAGAACTGTTCAATTTCATATTATTGTTGTCGTTTCAGAAAAGGAAGCCTTTAAACCTAGTTGTTTCTGGTTCATCTCCTCTTGCAGATCTTGCTACCTGTATATTCCTGAAAATGCACAGAGCATGAACATTTTAAGGAAACTACTCTTTTGCTCTTCCATCGTTCAGGGTCACACACCAAACTTGACATATGAGCTTGGAGTATAAATTTATAGCACATTTTTCAAGGCATTCACTGTCAATTCAGCTACATTGCTATTTTTGACTGTTTTATGATGTCAATTTTTCTCTGTCTGACACTCTAGTGGATTCTAACACACACACATTCAGTGAGGAAGTCCAAACACCAAAGAAATACTGGACTATCAATCAAGTAACAAACACTGAGTTCCTACTAGGGGAGCATTACTCTGGTGGGTGAGAATGATACAGAGAAATATAAAACATGACTCCTGGCATAAAAGAGTATGGGAATTTGGAAGGATACATACACATGCAGAGACATACACTCAAACTCACACATGTACACATGCATGCACCAACACACATTAGTCAGCAAAAAAAATGTATAGAAACACACACTTTCACAGAAACACAAACACACATGCACAGCCACATATATGCATGCATACATACAAATGCATGTGACACAAAGACACACGTGCACACAAATAATATTGCTACCAAGCATATAATAATTTCCACTAAGTTCATAGGAATTATTTAATGGTAATATTTTAAAGCAAAACTAATGCAAAAGCATAACGATTCTTAAATACACTGCTACAACTCCAGATACATTCCATTTCTTTATATGTGTGGCTCTATTCCCAATAGCTATATATTATTCTGTAAATATAACTTCAATTTTTCTCATCTGTGTATAATATATTGTCATCTGTATAGGCTATATTTTTTAAACTTTCTTTTAGATTTTTAAATCTTTTTCCCCCAAAGTTTAAGTCCTCCAAGTCATTAAGGTATACTCTGAAATAAAATCATGACAGAGACTAAAGCACAAATAAAACCATGATTCATGTACGATGTTTCCAGGAAATCCAAATGCGAGAGAATGAAGGAGGAATGTCATCCTGTTGACTGTCCTTCTAAAAACGTGTCTAACCATAATGAACTGGAATTGACTGTTCAGAGTTTTACTTATTTGCCCAGAACAGCTTTAGAGTTTGTCAGTAAAATGAACTTGTGTCAGAATTGAAATAAAAAAGATTGGGCCATTATTTTCTGTAGGGAGTTAAAGGCAGATGTGTGGGGACAGGCTGTGACCTAGTGGGATCCTGGGGTGCTTTAAGCAACTGCATTCTTCACTGTTGCAGGCTGAGAGAGTTATTGAGGATTCCCAGAAATTATTTCACATAATCACTACTTTTGAGGTCACATTTAGCCGTATCACTTCCCACCTTCTAGCTGAGGTCTCTTTGAAGACTTTCCTGAACTTAAGGAGCTATTTCTTTGACCTTACCTATTCCGAGCCTGTCACATTGTGTAATCCTATTTCCTAGTCTAAAACTCTAGTCCTTGTACTACACCATACAATAACTCTGTTGTCCTGGCTGTATCTCAATGGCCACAGATAAGAATTCTCAGGTAAGCAAGGAGGCGATTTTAAAATACCCTTACTCCTCCAGGCAACCACCCGCTAAAGAAAATTAGAAGACAATGCATATTTGCACCAAATTCCCAAAGCAACAGGTCACTTAAAAAA
>NC_022020.1:16272591-16273991 GCF_000317375.1 Microtus ochrogaster | reverse complement strand
AAAGTCAGACACCAAACCGAGCTTTAGAATGAAAACATATCTAGGAAGAACACTGAAGTGATTAAAGAAATATAACAGGAGAAGGTAGTAGATAAGTCAGTTCTGCAGAAGAAATCAGAATATTTTGTAGAACCAGAGTAAAATGGATTAGTTAAAAAAAAAAAAAAACAGCCACAATTATCTTAATAGGATTGGGAAAACTAGTATATGTGGAGAATTTGAATATTATCCTTTCTATGCTTCCTATAGTAAAGAGCTTTTTGGACCTGCAACTCAGAAATGCCTCATGTCAAGGTTTCAAGTTTCCATTTTAGATACACTTGTTCTTTGCTTTGTCTATCCATTAAATATCCTTTTAACTATCAAAACCTAAGCTGTATTGTCATGCACTTTATCTAAGAACTGCCACAGGCAATTCATATTACTGTCAGTGTCAAAGAGAGGAGCTAGAAGTACTGTCACAGTACCTGCTAAACTGCAGAGACTTCCATACCAATCTGAAGGGGTTCTGTTCCTTGTCTGAACACATTGGTCAATACATAGTGGGGAATCAGTTTTATAAACCTTATAGGATGAGATCATCTTATAAACCTGATGTGTTGTGAATTTTTATCAAATTAAATACAGGAAAAAATTTTAATGTTGGAGGAAATACTTGGCAACTATACAAATAATCATTTCTATTTAGACTAAAGAAATACATAACTCAACAGAAACAAAAAGTAACTTAATTTAAAAACAGATTAAAATCTTAAATAGTCTCTCATTTAAGTATGACATATAAATGACCAAAAATATATGAGTAGATGATTAAAATCACTAATCATTAAATAACTTAAAATAAGATCTTTGTTGAACTATGTAGTAAGGAGGATTGCTGACATCACAGAAAGTAAAAATAACATGTAAGATATGGACATCAGAAATTTTATGTACCCTCAGTGGGATTGGAAGATGATAAAAACCACTATAGAAAAAAAATGTCAGATTCTCAAAATACTAAAAAGGGAATTGCCATAAATCCTCCAAATAGAATGCTGTTCATTAGTAGTAGCATTAAAATATAGTCAAAAAGTGACAATAGGGACTGTTTCTAAAGATTAAGGAATGACTCAAAAAATGTGGTCTGTGTAATAGAAAAATGAAATGGATTAATAAAAATGCTGCACGATCCCGGAGGTGACAGAAATGCTACAGGTCCCCAAACAGTGACAGTGGGCCATGTGAGAGCAGCCAGTCCCAGGGAGGGACAGCTGCAGGTTGCCCAGTGGTGGCTGGTCCCAGGCAGGGAGACACACGGTGGTGGGCAAGAGACAGAGACATGGATAGACATGCCATGCAGAGTGAAATTGGGTATTTATTCAATGGGTTATGGGGGGAAGGAAGAAGGGAAGAAGAGG
>NC_022020.1:16252731-16272096 GCF_000317375.1 Microtus ochrogaster | reverse complement strand
TTTAATTTGATGTTAGCTGTCGGCTTGCTGTAAATAGCTTTAATTATATTTAGGTATGACCCTTGTATCCCTAATCTCTCCAAGACTTTTATCATAAACTGCTTCTAATTCTTCGTGACTAACAGGTCTATTTAGATTGAACATATCTGGTGATTAGAAAAACTTTGCAATCTAGCTTAAATACATAGACATTATGCCAAAGAAAGAAGCTAGTGGCAAAAAATGCAAATGGTGAGCTACATGATTCCATCACCTGGGAACGCAGGTTGTCAAGTTAGAGGAATGGTAAGGGTTAATCCTGATTATCAGAGAGGGCAAGCAGGGAAAGGAAGAGCAATTTATTGGACTTTACAAGGCAAAAACTTCTAGAAGATTGGTTTCACAGAAGTATAATAGATACTTTACCAAAACTAAAGACAAAATGTTTTAGGTAGCTCCAATTTTTTGTGCTGCAAATAGTATAAGGTTCGCATTCAAGGCAAAGGGATCACAAAAAGTCTTCCCTCCAATTGCACATTGTGTCACCTAGTTTTTACATCCACTTGACACAAGCTAGAGACTTCTGTCTTAGCATTCTGCTGCTGTCATAAGACAGCATGACCCTAGCAACTCTTACAAAAGAAAGTATTGAATTGGGGTTCACTTACATTTTAAGAATTTTGATGTCTTAATGTAAGTCAAGTCAATCTTTTCCCCCACAACTTGCTTCTGGTCCTGATGCAACAATAGTAACTCTAACTAAGACACAGATTTTAATTAAGTTTATAATTTTGTATTGGACTGAACACATAGCTATATTCAGTCACATGGAGCATCATGTGGCAGGCCACAAATTTTGTAGGAGTGTTTTGGGATTACATTTAGTGTGTGAGTGTGTATGTATATACCTACAGAAGACAGGTGGGCCCATCAAATAATTCAGAACTTTTGTTTTAGGCATACTCTTATTTTGTGATCCATTTATTATTATTGGTGGGACCCAAACTAAGGGATTCTGATGGAGCAGCAAGAGCTAAGTTATCTTCAGCCCTGGCAATTTTTATTTTATATGATTTTCCCCCCTTTGGTTAGAAGCAATAAAACTGATTTACAAATTATCTTGGTTAGCATGTCAGGTTTTATAGTTTAAAGTGAAATGTTCCTGTTTTATCTGCTTTTATCTTGCTGTGATAAGACACCATAACCAAGGCATCTTAAAAAAAGAAAGCATTTTTATGGAGTACAGGTCTTTTAAATATAACCTAATGATTCTTTGGATTTGCTCTGAGTCCGTTGTCATGTTCCCCTTTTTGTTTCTTATGTTGATTTGTATATTCTCTCTATGCCTTTTAGTTAGTGTGGATAAAAGTTTATCTATTTTGTTGATTTTTCTGAAAGAACCAACTCTTTGTTGCATTGATTTTTTTGTATTGTTCTTTTTGTTTCTTTTTAATTGATTTCAGGCCTCAGTTTGATTATTTCTGGTTATCTACTCCTCCTGGATGTATTTGCTTCTTTTTGTTCTAGAGCTTTCTGTGGTCCTGTTAAGTCTCTAGTATGAGATCTCTCCAAATTCTTCATGAAGACACTTTGTGTTATGAACTTTCCTCTTAGCACCACTTTCATTCTGTCCCATAAGTTTGGGTGTGTTGTGCGTTCATTTTCATTAAATTCTAGGAACTCTTTCACATCTTTATTTCTTCCTTGCTCCAATAGTAACTCAGTAGAGAGTTGTTCAGTTTCCATGATTTTGTAGGCTTTCTGTTGTTTCTGTTGTTGTTGAAATACAGCGTTAACCCATGGTGGCCTCATTTTTTGTATATATTGAGGCTTGCTTTGAGGCCAAATATATAGTCAATTTTGGAAAAGGTTCCATGAGATGCTGAGAAGAAGGAATGTTCTTTTGTGTTTGGGTGAAATGTTTGTAAATATTTGTTAGGGCCATTTGTGTCATAACATCTGTTAGTTATGTTATTTCTATTTAGTTTCTGCCTGGATGACCTGTCCATTGCTGACAGCAGATGGTTAAGGTCTCCCACTATTACTGCAGTATTAAATGTGAGACTTAAGTTTCAGTAATGTTTCTTTTATAAATCTGTGTGTTCTTATATTCGGAGCATAGATGTTCAGAATTGAGACAGTCTTTGTGGATATTCCTTTGATGCATATGAAATAATCCTTCTCCATCTTTTTTGATTAATTTTGTTTGAAAGCCTAATGTTTTTTAGATATTAGGATAACTACACCAGATTGCTTTTAGGTACATTTGATTGGAAAATCTTTTTCCAAGAAATGATAAATTTCTTCCTAGGTACCACCTACGACAGTTAAATTAAGATCACATAAACAGTTTAAATAGAATGATAACCCCTAAGGAAAAAAAGGAAGAAAGAAATTTATCTTACAGAATTCTACCAGACTTTCAAAGAAGAACTGATACCAATACTCCTCAAATTATTTCTAAGGTGTGACAAAGTAACCTTTTGCCCCTGCCTTCATATTCATCCATGTCACTATTCAGTCCTATTACAGTGTAGGGCATCCTTTTAAACTGTAAAACAATGCAAACCTTTTCTTCTTTAAGGCGCTTTGTGGTAGTTGGTTGCCTCAATGAGAAAAATGAAGACTAACTTAAAAACAGCCTCATTTTATCTTAGCAAGAATGTGCTCTCCAGACACTTGAACTTACTGATGGCCCTTTTTCTTCAGATACTACTATCAGTTCATCTGTTTAATGCAGTTTCAAAAATTTTACATTATTCCTAGTGATCATCACATTAAGTAAGCACACTTCTTACTTTTAGGGCTTTATAGGCAATACGTAAACAGACAAACCTAAGATCATAAATGCAAAGCAAATAAAGAAGGTATGAGAAGTTAAGTAATAGAAGTGTACAGGGAACACAAATAGCAGCTTAGTAATTGTCGAGAACACAATGAAAGAAAGCTTTGAAGGGTACTTATAACTGACATTTAACATGGGCATGGAAGCAAGGAAAGAGGGACAAGAGATGTTTAACAGAGAGGCCAAAAATCAAAGATAATTGAAACATAGAGTAAGCAAGGAACCATCTTTCCGCATTGCTGGGTTAGCAGTGTAAAAGAGAAGAAGACAAAACAGGATGACTTTGCAGCAAAACATAAAATGGGGTGATGAGAGGCCTTACAACTCCCTCTTAGAACTCTGGATTTCAAGTTATGAGTAATGGAAATCCAGTAGGTGTTTGCCTTGAGGTGGAAAATTACAACCTTACTTTGGTGCAGACAAAAATCACACCAACAGTAGTGTAGGGTATGGCTTAGAGGGTTAAGGATACAAAACAGGGATGGCATCAACTAGAAAAGCAAAGTCAAATCTTTTAAACTAAATAACTTAAAGTGCATTTATAACACAAATATGCATGTAGGACAAGGGAAAAACATTTACAGATATAAATATAAAACTTGGAGGCATTTATAGAATCAATTTACAGAATGTGATAGTTAACTGGAATGCTCTATAAAGAAGAGAAATCTAGTTTAGAACCTTCAACAAATGGAGTATAGTAGGTAAGTAAACCTGGAGAATGAGGAAAATGATTTTTTTCAGAAGTCCAAGAACAAATACGTTTTATATTGAGTTGAGCATGCAAATGTTATGAATGACTTAAATCTGCAACTATGCACCTCAAGAATAATATTAAGATTAGGATAAAGATTTTTAAATTGTATACCAATGGACAGCAAATGTTAACAGCAAAGATATAATAAATGAACTGCACAGAAAACTACAAGTCCTGGAATCTGTAGACATTTCTGCAAAGATAATAACATGAACGAAGCTAAAAACATTCTCAATATTATAAATTATTTTTATCATTGAAAATAGAATTAATCTGTAGCATCCATCCAAATTCTTTGTTAGAATAGCTTGTTTTAAAGAGAAGGTAAAAATTTTATACAAATTTCTTAGATAAAGACCAGGTGAAAGCAGGCAAAACACCAATGCACATAAAATAAAATAAATCTTAAAGAAATCAGGTGAACATAGCAAAAGTTATAATGGTTGTTACCAATGGGCGGTCAGTTTAAGAATTTCTGGGTGCCTAGCAGTGCCGCAGCAATACATTTGTATAACTTAAATACTAACTGACTCATGGTTCTTCCATCTCCTCTAACTGTATTTGAGATGGAGACCAACTCAGCGTCTTGTCTATCATGCCTCACAGAGGAAAGCATTATTCTCAAAATTTCTATGAACTGTTTACACCGTGTGCTATTGCTATTTAAAACTGAGCTTATATATCTAAAATCTTTTGTAAGTTTTAACTGTGTTTACAATTTATTTAACAACTATGTTTGGCATAAATGAGTTTTTCTGCATTTCATCCATCGTACATATTCTTCATTGACATCATAATTTTGGACTCTAAAATAGGCTACATGAACATATTGAAACACAATGCTAGTGAAAATAGCCTTCTAGATAGGTTTCTACCCTTGAAAAGAGAACACTAGATGAGCAATTAACGAGGAAGGAAGAATACTTTTCTTTAGGGATTAACCGAATAATGGGCTGCCCAATCACAAGTTCTCAGTCACAAATACGTACATAATTGTAATGCTAAGTAGATTCAACTTGGGTTTTTCACATCACATACACACACACATATTAGACACAGTGCAAAAGATAATTGGAAAGTATAAATTAGGTAAACTACCAGCAATGAAGAATTTATTCTGTAGGAAGTTCCAAGTGATACTGTTAATATATGCATGGATTTTAATGCATATATAACAGCAATATTGAAGAAAAATAATAAATTTGAGAGAAACTTCAGGGGACATGGGGAGTTTGGGTGGCTGAAGAGGTAGAAATAAAATAAATACAGTACTTATTTTTGATATTCTAAAAATAATTAAATAAAAAATGGAAAGTTAAGTTGGTCATGTATGACACCTAAGTTTAATCCTTCCTTCTGAACATAAAATACAAACACTTCTGGTTTCTATAAAAATGACATTTTATAGGCAATTGCATATTATTCTCAAGTGATGTTGTCAGAGAGCTATGCCTCAGTAAATGCCTGATAGGTTTGTACATAAGTGGGAGGGTAGATAGTCTAATATCACAGGGTAGACAACTGTGATTTTATCCTTATTCCTGTAAATGAAGATTAAATAATGACTCCTTCCACCACGTAATTTCAAATTGCTTAAAAGTATGACATTATTCTATTTATTACCAGAGACATAGGTGAATTATTATTCCCTCAACAATCTTACAGATAAGAAAAGCTCTCTGTATGTGTAACAGGTCCACGAGCAACACAAGAACAGAAGAGTAATTTAACTATAAATGCTCTCAGTTTCGTGTCTCCCAACTGAGTGTGTGCATTTTAGATTTTCTCATCAGAAGGGAAAAGCTCTTCTGATCCCCAAGTTCCACCTTCGAAGAATCCATCAAAGAATTGAGAGGGAAAGCTGAAAGCTGCAGCTGAGATACTAAAATTCCTTTGCATTAAATGTGAGCTTATCAAGAATTACTGCAGCAGGTGCATAGGCCAAACAAGGAGATAGATATTATACCTTTGGACATGAGAAAGAGATCAAGAAAATGTTGCTATGTCTCAAATACAATGTATTCTGGAAGACTCGGAAACAATTTCCTAGTGCAACAAAAGACTTGAGGACAAATGTTCTGTGTAATGCTGGAAGGTGGTGGTCAGGGTTACTCTGAAGAAGAGAAATACAAACACAGTCCTAAACTTCTTCCAAAGAACATAAATTGGAGAAATGGCACATAGAGTAAAAAGAAAACTTGCTGCAAATATAAAGGGACGTGTGTTTGAACCACCATGACTCACATGAAACCAAGTGTATTGGTGTGGATCTGTAATTCAGAGTTCCTATGGTGATGACAGAGCACCAGAGGAAGATCTCTGAGAGCACATAGGCCAGCTAGCCTGGTGTAGGCGGTAGCCAAGAACAAAGGGACAAACCTTCTTTCAAACAAGTTGGAAAAAAAGGACCCAGGCCTGAAGTTGTCTTCTAAAGTCCACATACAGATTACAGATGGAGCATGTCTGTTTGCATTTGAACACACAGATACACATATACATATAGAGAGGGGGGGAGAGGGGGGGAGAGGGAGAGGGAGAGGGAGAGGGAGAGGGAGAGGGAGAGGGAGAGGGAGGGAGGGGAGGAGGAGGGGAGGGGGGGGGAGGAGGAGAGGGGAGAGAGAGAGAGAGAGAGAGAGAGAGAGAGAGAGAGAGAGAGAGAGGAACTCACACACAAAATTAAATGCATACTAATACAAAACAGTTGCAAACAATGTGACTTCCTTCTTATGCTGCAAGATCTCAGGTAATTTGAATCAATTAATAGCTAAAGTGGAAATGAGAGGTTTTGTGGCCAGCAGGGAACTGTGGGAAAATGTCTTATTGATCCAGCGGATACTTCCTTCTCAGGGTTGATGTTCTGAGGCCTCACAGTGAGTGAGGGGATCATTGTGCGCTGCTTCATTTAGCTTCCGTCCATTCCCATTTGATAACATTGAAACGTAGCAGGAGTGATTAATTGTCTGCCTTCACATTTCGTCCTTGTTTACATTAAGGGCTTATGTAAAAATTAAAATGAGGATTGTGATAATAAAATATGTATGATTATCTTTCACACTGTACACAAACCCCCTCCTTCCAAGGACTGCTGTTTTAGGATTATTTTCCCTAATGTTCAATGTTAAAAAATAGAGAAATTTGTCATCAAGTTACAGATGTCTTTTCTGCAAATAGATTAAGTTTCTTTAGAAATGAAAAAGAAAGAACAAGAAAGAAGGAAGGAAAAAGGAAAGAAGAAAGGAATGAAGGAAGGATAGAACAAGAAAGACCTAGACGGGGTTGGCGAATAGCTTTAAAGTCTGTTGCAAGTCACATAAGGACAGACTGCCTCTCTTTCATTACCATTTCACTTAAAGAGAATCTTTTCTGAAATAATAATGGGGTTGTTAAACCTAATTCTTTTGTGCTGCAGAATTTTAAATCCTCCATCTACCAGCCATCAAGCTACAGATCCTATTTAATACAGCTCGCATTAAGGCTAGAGGTTCCCAGGCTTTCCAGTCAAATGGTTTCAAACCTAATATAAGAAATTGTTTGCTAGAGTGACAGTCAAGTAGCAACAATATGAGAATTGATTTCTACCCACCACAAAGTATTGCAAAAAAAAAAAAAATACTTGAATCCAACTGTCAAAACACAGGTATTTTTTTAATATGATTTAGTATCAAATGTTATTTTAATTAAATATATCTTATATGAAATTTGTTTTGTCATTTATTTGGTACAGAAAAAAATAACAATCAACTATTGCATTTACATATGGATTTCTTTTATATTATTTCTTTAAAAAATTAGTATCATAGATAAATAAGCATTAAGCCCAAAGCAAGGAGGAATCCTTTTTAACAAAATAAGAAGGTATTTTCCCACCAAATTATTTAGTTCAAAAGAAAGGCAAACCAATGTGTTACATGCATGTGTATGATACATAATTTATAATGGTTTTAATTTGGGTTCATAAAAGAAAATATGAAAGTAGAAAGGGGACTTTTGGGGAAGAGGAGGCAAATTAGTTGCAAACAGTGGAAAAGAGTAGTGAGCGTAACCAGAATATATTGCCTATTTATGAAAATGAGATAGGAAACTGATTACATGTATTTAAGGCACATGCTAATAAAACTTTGGGAAAAGCATATGTTACTTTTCGCATTCTTTATTTAAATTGACTTACCAGCACTGGAGAGATGGCTCACCAGGAAAAAATACTTGCTGCTTTTCTAGAGGACCCGAGTCCAGATCCCAACGATGGTGGGAGGCTTACAGCCTTCAGCAGTGACCTCAGCTTCGGGGAATTCTACACCTTCTTCAGACTTCTATAGACACCTGCACACAAAACGGAAAATAAATACATCTTTAAAAGTGACCAATGTTTTGGATGAATTTTTACCACAACTTGATGAATTATCAAGATAGGTAACAAGTTCCTGGTGGGAGCACAGCTTTGAGCCTTCCATCGAAGCCTGGTTCACAATGGGATAGACTTCGACTGTGAAGGACTATCTGTGATAGGTTATGTAATCCTGAATATCGTTCTCAACAAAATATGTACATATGAACAACACTAAATGGATTTGGTAGTATGTGCAGAGGGGCCGTGTGTGTGTGTGTGTGTGTGTGTGTGTGTGTGTGTGTGTTGTGTAAAATGATAATTAAAGAAGATTGTGAATTTCCGAGGGACTTGCAGTTACATGAGTGGAGGTAAAAGGTAGACAAGACAGGAGGGAATGATGTAAATACAGAACTCACATGAAATTTAAAAATAAAACTTGAAATTCAGCATAGTTTGCTTGAAAGGTAGGATTCTCTCTCAATACCTGCATAAATACACGCTTATACAAATTACTATATATGATACTCACATCTCTTCACATTTTGTTTAAACATAAAACAAGCCTAGCAGATAAACACCATCAGAAAGGGAGTGGCAGGATTTCATTAGCAAAGCATGTTTGGATAGTCTTATTGAGATTCGCTCAGGTAAGGCACTGCAAAATTCTAACTTCTAATGTTGAAGGGAATAGATCCTGGAAAATAACATAATTAACTACTTATCTTTAAATAATACCCAACTGAGTATTTGTAAACTAAGATGAAATGTTCACTCTGCGGTTAGGTGAGCAACCATTTTTTATGTAAACAAAAGCAGAGCTTCTCAGTTTTTCACAGGTGTAATGTCATTTTGAAAGCACTGTGTTTCTCAGGGACCATGGATAAAGGCACTACATCCATCTTTGTCAATTTCATAGAGGAGTCATTAGTGAAATGTCACCTTCTGAGGTTTTCACACCTTGAATCGAGAAAGTTTTTAGTTTCAAAAATAGCAACAATAAAAACAGTATCTAATTGCAGCAGGCACTAAAACTGTGCCATAGACACATTTTGTCATTGTGAAAAACTTAAGCATGTCAATACTGCTGCTGTAACTGTTGCTGTCACTATTTTGTCTCTGAGAATTCGCCTCAATTGTGTTCCTTCCTTAGTATTTTCAAAGGTCTCTACAATATTTCACTGTTGTTTCAAATGCAATTCATAGACTCTGTTCCCTGAGGGATATATGCTGCATTACGTTCACAAATGTTGATTTGAAATTGTTTTGTTTCTCTTCTAAAGCCATGATTTGAGAATTCCAAAACAGTTCTAGGGGGATCTTTATCCCCCACTCTTCTACATGACTTCAAAATAAGGAGCAAATTCAGAGGGTGAATAACTCTCCAACATCCTTAGCAAGATCCAGATATCTGTGTTTACAAACGTTTTGGCAGTTTAATCAGTTTTGAATACAGCATTTCAAGATGAAAACTGTTGCAGAGAGTAACTGAATTTGGTTCTCAGATAGCAATTTTCCCTTTCAAAGTAGTTTCAATAATTTAACCTAATTTCAAATATTTGAAAATGTATAAAATGGGAGAGAAAGCCTGCAATACAGTCATAATCCTCTAAGTGTTTATTCTTGTTGAATGTCTATTTTCTTAGGCCATTGTTAATTATTCACTGGAGTCAGACCTATGGGAAAGCCACATGCAGTTGGCACTGATTTCATGTCTCTAGAAGTTTTGAAACACATAGTCGTAACCTACTTACTGAGCTCATTTGGCAAGCCCAGTTCATCTGTTAGACAGACTGACCACCGAGAGAAGCTGTGAGACAGCTCTCGGTCTGAGACTATTGCAGTCTCATTGCAGGGAAGAAACATGAAAATCCCGTAAGCAGTGCTGAGAGGGTGGATGCAACGTGTGCTTTGGTTGTATAGCCCAGCCTCCTTTAGAGATACCATCATTTACTTCATGTTGCTGCAACAACTCATAGCTCCTGCCTTAAAACAAAATGTGTTTATTCTCCTATAGACTGCTGGTATCTAAAATCACCATGCTAAAATGAAGCTGTCGTCAGGGCTATTCCTTTCTGAAACCTCCGACAATAGAATATTTATGCATTTGTTTATCTTCCATAGAACACATACTCTATGACTCCATCTTTCATCTTGCAAGCCAGGCATGCTGCAGCTTTCCTCTTTTCTGGCCTCTGGCCCATGTTAATATTTTCAGCATTTCGATCACACACTTCTACAATCCTATTATAAGGACCAATTTGATGACATTGAACCACGCAGAAATTTCATATGTAATTACTCATTTTGAGTTCCTTTGCTGCACCTTTAAAGTCCATTTGTTCATATAAAATAATATTCACAGATATTGGTATTGTACTTATCAAGTGATGCATGATTAATAAAATCTCAGAGAGAGAAACTGGGATTCAACCTGAAGGTCAGAAAACCAAAACAGTCAGCCACTGGCTTTTACCTCTACCTCAGTGTGAAATGGCGCTCCTGCCTCCAAGAATCTCAGATTGAGACTGAGACTGAGAGCTGTCTCCTCCCGTTTTATAATCCTCTCTAGGACTGGGGTTAAAGGTATGCATCACTGGGATTAAAGGCATGCACCTCCTGGTTTCTATGGCAACTAGTGTGGCTACTGGGATTAAAGAAGTGCATTACCGTTGCCTGGTCTGTAAGACTGACCAGTGGGGCTGTTTTACTCTCTGATCTTCAGGCAAATCTTATTTATTAAGATACATATGAAATTCCACTGTAATAAAGTCCATTTATTTATATAAAATAACATTCACAGATATTGGAGATATTTGAAGAGAGAATATTCAACCAAGAATAGATACTATGAGTAATGTTTGCATACCTTGAAAGTTTTACAGTTTGTAGTAATCCTTTGGAATTTCTGCAAGTCATTCACTTACCAGTCAGTCCCGTGTATCCTATGTAATCTTGAGAATTCTAAGATCAGAAATAAATGTGTAATTTCTGTAAAATGAAACTATAATATAAATGGACTATATTACTGATAATAATAACATGTTTGAATTTAAATGACCCATATTAGTTCTTCAAATTGCCCTCATAGGCTCATTTGAGTATTAAACTATAACTTACAATTGGAGCTATATTACCATTTCTGGGACATATATATATATATATATATATATATATATATATTGCTATATTCTGGATATCAAAGATAACTTGTGGTAAAAGAAGTCCCTCACCACAAATTTGTGCCTAAGTCAGTATGCTATGTTTAACTAATTTGCAACAAATCACAGTTATTTGATTGATGAGATGTGAGGTTCTGCGCTTACCATTGCTTGAAGTTTATATCATCCCTTTATTATTATTGAGGTTGAGTGCTGACATTCTCTTGGTAGTATAAATTAATGAAATACTGCAGAGTTCTAATTGATGGCTTTCTCAGATGTCTTCATAAACTGTTATTATTCTGTCTGCAGAGGCTTGTAATCTCTGGGAGTTTCGTGGCATCTTCACTTCTTGCGACAGATGTTCTGAAATAATTTTCAATTATGTCTTGGTTTTTGGCAGTGAGAGTTAGATAGACAAAAACAGTAAACAGGTTCTAATCTACTATCTCACTTCTATTGGGTCTTCGGCCTGGAATCTGGAATATTGGAAGAGTTTCTATGGTAAGTCCTCTCCACTAGACACACCCTCAGATCACACTGACATATTCTTTTATCAAGGAGTAAAATAGTTTGCATAGGGAAATAAAATAGGTATTTTACATGCCTATTTACCTATCCAACCAACATTTGTCAAATTTGCATGTGAAAATTATACGGCGGTACATAAGGTAGAAGACAAATTTTTAAAAAGCAACTTTATTTCCTGAGAGAAGTTCAGATCTAATGAGTAAAAATCCCTGACCATTAAATAACATAATTAGTGTTATGATTCATATGAACAGGTTGTATTAAATGTGTACTCAAAAAGATCATTGAAATTCCACTTTTAATAAGGGAATTTCTTCTTGACAAATTGAGTTTTGAAGGGCTAACAGGAAAGGCACCCTCGGAAGCACAATCTCAGAAAAACCCAGGGGAAGGCGTGACATGTCATGACATTTAGGGTTACCAAGGACTGTACCATCCTGCTTTGTGACAGGGAAGTATAGGGAAGCAGCAGTTACACAATAAGGGAGCTTGAAGACTTTACATTTTTAAGTGAGCCACCTTGATAACCTGTAGTACTCAAAACAGAGAGCTACAAAGTCTCAGGTTGCACATTAGAAGGTCAGTTCTGGTTCCTAGAGAGGGGCGCAGTGTGTCAATTGACCAACTGGTATGTTCTGACCTTCTCTAGACTGGAACATATCTTGGAAGACTGAGTTGGATGGTAATTTAACCAGAGTGGTGAGACTCTGCTCAATTCTTCATAGGAGAAGGGAATAACTAAAGGTCTATGTATGATTCTTTCTGGTCTCTCCTTTTCCGGCTGCTAGTCTAAAGGTTACTGTATCTCTTTGAGAAGTTAGGACACTTCCTGGCTCTGTCTAGGGAGTATAACCATGTTCTTTGCTATCAGGATAACACTATCCATTGTCTTTGCCTGCCAGGAGCTCTTTAAATGGCTCCCTAAATCCTGCTGTGATTCTGCTTCTGCAATGTAAATGAACCACTTTATAGTCTGGCAATATGGTTACAGGAAATAATTTTACCCTCACAACAGAAGGATTAAGTATTGTTACATATATCTCAAAGACGAAGAGGCCTTAATTCTGTTATGTAATTTACTAAGGATTCAGTAATGGGGACAGACAGAAATGGCCAATGTCTCCTGGTATAGATGACCTTTTTTCTCTCAGGCTCTCCATGACAATGCACTGGAGGACTTCACATTCTCCCAGTGTGGGATTCCCCTCTGTATGCTGTGAATATGTTTTATTACCACTGGTTAATAAAGAAGCTGTTTTGTATTGGTTAATAAGGAAGGCCTGGCAGAATATAGCTAGGCAGGAGAACTAAAACGAATACAGTTGGGGTCAGGCCGACACCATGTAGCCACCTAATATGCAAGATGTGAGGTAACAAATAATGACCCTCATAATAAAATATAAAATAATAGAAATGAATTAATTTAAGATGTAAGAGTTAGCTAGGAATATGCCTGAGCCATTGGCTAACAGTGTTGTAATTAATACAGATTTTTGTGTAATTACTTGGGTCTGGGTGCCTGGAAAAGGAAAGTGTAGTCCATTTACAGTCAACTGGGTGGGTATGTTTTCAAGAACATACCATTGGAACCTCAGGCATTACCACTAGACCATGGTAACAAGGAATTTGAAAAAAATTGATCTTGTTTCCAATAAAACTGTGGACGTCAGTAATGACATATTTAGCACCAGAATTAATTAATAAGCAAATGTTCCATGTTAATCACTCCAGTTTGACCATACCCATGTTGTGTATACTTTTTTTTGTTGTTTGTTTGTTTGTTTGTTTGTTTGTTTGTTTTGGAGATGGGGTTTCTCTGTAGTTTTGAATCCTGTCCTGGAACTAGCTTTGTAGACCAGGCTGGTCTCGAACTTACAGAGATCTGCCCACCTCTGCCTCCCAAGTTCTGGGATTAAAGGCGTACACCACCACCGCCTGGTTTTGTATATACTTTTGATATCAAAATAAACTAGCACCCAGGTGGTGGTGGCAAAAAACTGACAGTTTTTCTCAGGCTCTAATATCTCCTTCTCATATTGTCATAGGTCTTGTCTCGGTCTTAAGTCATCCTCTCATCAGAACTCTTGGAAAGACGTGCAAAACATGTGTGAAACACACAGGGCTGCAAACTAACTTAAAGAACAGATACAATGACACCTAGTGGTCTTGCAAAAACAGATACAATGACACCTAGTGGTCTTGCAAACACTGCTTTTTATTTTCCAGAAGCTAGGCAGATTCAATGAATGTACAAAGAAAATAACTGTGAAAATTGAAGGATTTCAAGCTTAAAATTTGAAGCCGATGTTTTTCACTCTGTAAGAATGCATGTCCTCTACTTATTTAACTTGACATGCCACAGGGGACAAGTTGAACTAATTCCAGAATGATTTGTCTTCGTACAAATCTTTTGTATGCTGAAAGAATACATTTGAACTTGCAATATAAAAGAAAAGAGGAGGAAACGTTCCACCAAAGCTTGTCTAATTTGAATTAATCAATGAGATATTACTTGACAAGCCAGTGGCTGATGGTGTTTAAAGCACCGATAATTGCAGTGCCTCTTCAAATTTCTTCTTCTCTTCTTTTGATTCAGGGCTATCACAGAAAGCTAAATGAAGTATTTCAGAGCCTTTGACTGCAACACTTACAAATAAACAAGTATCCCCCTTTCCCTAATCCTCTGAGAATTTAATGAATTTGAAAAACCAGACTCTCCAGGATGGTAGTTTAGGAGGTGTAGGTTACTTAAATGATGACAGTTTCATTGTAGAAGGGATTGTGCAATTTCCTATGTACCATACTAAAATGTCAAGTTCTATTAAAATAGCTGTTAAGGATGACCTCAAAAGTTTACTTTGCCTTCCCTTTGAAGGTACCTGCAATATCCACCTTGTGGCATTAAAAGGGGAGTGTAAACACAGGATACTAATTCTTAGTTCAAGCACATAGCCATCACATCAAATAGGGAAGATGTGCGGACTTTTGTTGTATGTAATATATCACAGAAAGAAAAGCACATTTTAAACTTGGAATAAAATTTCACAAGGAAAAATGTAGAGCTTAAAAAACATTCACAAGGAAAATGAGAAAATTCTCCTAAAAGTTTGAGATCTGAGGTTTGTGGGAACTGGATAGATATGCTGTGCTGCCTCCTTCCCTGTGTCCACTGGTGGCTGCCTGAGAAATGGATGTCTGAGTCTTCCCCAACTGGAGCGCAGTACAAGCCTGAACTATTCTGAGATTCTCAATTCTTTATGATGTCATGCTGTTGATACTGTCAAGCTTAAAAGTAATGTATATTATTTATCTTATTTTTCTTTTAAATTAACTAAGCTATTACATTTTCTAATTTTATTAATATTCTAAATATACAAATCCACAAATATAAAAATTATTTTAAATTTCCAGGAAATGCTAAAACATATTTCATTAGATATAAATAAATAAATAAATAAATAATAACTTAAAGCCTGCCATACATGAAAGGGAAGTTGGGATCCATTTCTAAAGATTATTATCTTATATGGAATCATACTACAGTTAGCTACACAAAAGGGAATTTTGTTGCCTATAGTGGCACATTTAGAGATATGTAGACAAAGGTTCACTACATTTAAACACATAATAGTACGCTACGGACCCTACTGGAGCAAATACAGGGTCAGATTAACAATAAAGCTCTTTTAATTCTCTAGCTTCCCATGGTGAGTATGCATAAAGCCGGACAAAAGGTCTTAATATAATCAGCTTATTATGTATTATATCTTTAAAAAGTAAAATGAGTTTTGCATTTTCATAGATGTTCGGGAGAAAGGAGGCACACATAGTACATTCTCAGGATGGGGAATCAATTCTCTAAGTGTCTGATGAAGACAAAGGGCCTCCTCCAGTCTAGTCTGTTATAGCTCTCCATCAACAGCAAAGTCAGGACCTGGACCAAACCCTGTGTTCTCATTTTAAATCAGAAATGTGGAGAGAATTCGGAAGAGCAGCAGAATATTAGTCATGGAATGAAACCTCTAATCTCAAGTCACTCTTTTCCAGGCTTGTGCATCTTAGTGTAAACAGGAGAAGCAATTTTCCATGTTACATTGTAATCTAAACATACTTATTTAGAACAATGAAATTTGATTATTTTCTTAAGTGTAGTGTTAGATTCCAAACACTAAATAATGAAAGTCCATTCACAGTCATCCTTTTTGAAACCAGGAATTTTTCAGTTTTAATTTCAAAAAGATTAATAGCTGCTTAAATATAGGGGCATAAGACACACAAAGAAACATGAATTCTGATACAAGAAGCTAAAATGTTCTGTTTCATACTGTTGCTAAACATAATATAAATAAAGTGAACAATCCTGGAGGTTGTTATTCTTTGAAACTTAATGAAAAAATACAAATGTATATTCCTAATAAGCTAAACTGGAATCAGATTACTTTCTATAGTAAAGCTGCTAAACGGCCTTCTGGCTTAAAGGTGACGTAGGTGGGTAACACTGCGGTTCATGTGGCTCCGTTCAGGATTATGTTCTAGCTCTTCCTGGAAACTTCAAATGTGTTTCTTTTGTTTGTTTCTTTGTTTCCTTGTTTAGTTTTTGTTGTTTTAAGCTTCATTTGAAACTAATATCTGTCAAGAGTACCAGTGTTCCCATTTTATAGATAACTCCAGTAATTCATTAGTCTCTAGTTTGCCTATCAGAAAAGAGACATTTCTTTCTGAGAGTACGTATATATTTACATTCTATTTAGTCAAATAGATGTGAAAGTACTTATTCAATATATTTCAGCATAATCCTACTTGTCTGAATCTACACACACAATGCTTGTAATCTATGATAAGCAACTCATGCTCATTGACTAAAGTTGTCTGAGGCTATTATATTGGAACGATTATGAGAAAAAGGTGCAGAGTGAATAAAGGATATTATTTCAGGGAGTATTTTGTTAAGTTTTATGAAGTTTAGAGGTTACAAATCCTAATAAATTATTTGATTTTAAACACTACTATGGCTAGGGCATGTGTAGCTTTGCTATTGTGAGACATGTACACAATGTACTGTGTCTAGAAGGAGCTGTAACTTCTAAAAGTTCAACCGCAAGTTATGCTATGACAAAATATTATGTTTATTAATGTCCTCTATTTCTTTGCTACTTTGAAAAGTTTTTGTCCTATAAAACCACTCCAGAGCTCCTCTGTGTTCCTCCTATTGACTTCTACAAGGACTAAGACAGGGTTCTTTCTCGGGAATGCTTCACCTATAGGATGAAAATACACCCACTCAAAATTATTTTTAAAACTTACTGCTGATTAACTCATTGCTATAAATCACTTGTCTGTTATGCTACATCCTTCCCAGGGAATGCAGCCAGAGGCAATTAACTCCACCTTTGCAACATCCTAACGTTAAGCAAAGAGTCCTGAACATGGTATACATGATGCTTAGTTGTTTCACATTTATCAAATGATAAATATCCAAAAGCCTCTCCTGGTCTTCAAGGAGGGATTTCTAGAAATCTGAGATTGTAAAAATTGTAAGATGATTTTCAGTTAAATATTAGGGTAATAAAAATTGCTTTCATTGAGGGTATTTCTGTATGTCAAAAATGAATAATACCATCTGAAAAAAATTCATGTTTGTAATGTTTGTAAGAAAATAGTTTGCAAACACAGTTCTTTAAAAACAAACCAACCTGTGATTCTATTACCCTTATGTCATACTTGATAAAAGAAGAAAACAAGCTTCACTGATGATTCCCTATTGTTCTACTCTGTTTCCTAACGCACAGACTTGTGATTTTCCACTCATTTCCATACACTCCCAGAAACAGGATTTATCTCAAATAGATTTTCAGAAATCAAAATTGGAAGAACAGCTCACTCTCTCTTAAGGACTGCTTTTTTGCTTTAGCAAATCATCCCTTTATTTCTAGATTTTTAACCCTGCAGGCTGCATTTCAGGAATAAGAACTGGCACAAGACTCAATGTTAACAAAGTGTTCTATCGCTTGATTAGCTTCAATACCTCAAAATTGTGAAAGGTTAAGACCTGGATATTTATAAAGGCAAAGGAGACCAAAAAAATGGGAAGCAAAAATTGTGTGTATAAAACTGAGAATTGAGGAAACAACACTAGCATCTGTAACAGGAAAAGTACCAAAAGGCTCAATCATGGGTAACCCATATATGTTATATAGCTGCATATACTTTTTTTGACATAAAGTTAAACATTTATTAAAGGAAAGAGGGAGAGGGAGAGGGGGAGGGAGAGGGAGAGGGAGAGGGAGGGAGGGAGAGAGAGAGAGAGAGAGAGAGAGACAGAAATAGACAGATACACATGTGCACAGGAGAGGGAGGGACAGGAAGAGAGAGAGGGAGGGACAGGAAGAGAGAGAGGGAGGGACAGGAAGAGAGAGAGGGAGGGACAGGAAGAGAGAGTTTCCAGATGGGACAAGTGGTCAGAGGTTGCTGGGAGTGGGCGTGGCTTGTCCCTTAAAGAGACAGAAAACCATAACATACTCTACATTCCAAGTAGTTATCTGTTTACTTATTTGTCATCAATATGTATCTGCTGCTGCCTCAGGCTATCAAAGCTGTCAGGCTTCACTCTCAATCAAGGTTACCCTACCCTCGTGCCAGCAAGGCTGGTTGTGTTCAGCAGAAAACTTGTGGTAAAACTATTATGTCACCAAGATGCAGTGTGCAGAGGGAAGAAAGCCCGAGGTGAGAATATGTCATACTGTCTCACCTCGCGTGAAAGCGCTTGTCTCAACATGTGCTTGCTGCTGACTGGCTTACACTTGCTCAGGTGTTTGTTTGGAACCTCCTCCCCTCTGAACGAACACTTACATTCAATGCTATCATGCCCAGAAATTCTCCCTTTCTGTTCTTTAGATTGGAGTTCCTTCCGGCAGCAAATAATTTAACATTCTAAGAAAAGAAGCCTTTAATTTGGAGGTGTTAAGTCTTCAATAGGAGGAGATCTCATTTAATTTTTTTGATTTCTAAACATATTTACCAGGTCGAGGCGGAACGTTGCAGGCATAATAAGCATAGTAAATGGTTGATTTAGTGACAGCGAAGAGAATAATGAGGGGTTTATTTGCACAATAAGATTATTAACGCAGCTTATCTACATTGTATTGACAAGCACTTAATGAATAGGAATCCACAGGAAAAACCCAAAATTACTTCCTTGTTTGCAAATACTGTTGTTTACACAGGATTGAAACAGTTTCCAGGGTAGAGGCCTTCTTTGCATATTTTATGTTCTCTTAAAATTCTCTTTCCTAATTTTAAAAGGTGAAATAAGTAGATTTTTCAACTTTATATCAGCTATTAACTTTTAAAACAAAGATTATAAATCTTACATATTCCTTATTTTCTATGTATTGAAAAGAGGTCTAAATGGCTACTGTTACATAGCTACGACATAATTGTAAGGGTATATTTTTATTGTTTGAAATATCTCATCATTCAACTTTCTCCATAAATCTTTTCTACTACTTTATCTACAAAACAGATTAAGAAATATAAAAATATAATCTCAAGATAATACTTCTATTGTGTACCTTTAGCAGATTAATCCACTATGAGATGATTTGGGGATTTTTCTGCATGATGTAATTTTCACATACACAATTATTTCTGATTGTATCAAAACTGTACAAAATATGCACTTTTACATAAGCTATATATTACTAGGGAAGCAAAGCTTTCTAAAACTTTTATTAAATGGGGCACTGAACTGAACAGAGAATTCTCAACA
>NC_022020.1:16218196-16251246 GCF_000317375.1 Microtus ochrogaster | reverse complement strand
AAAAAAACTTTTATTCTTTAGTTTGATTGTGTTTAATATTTGAAAGTTGATCCTGAACTAATTTTAGAAAATTATCAAATTTTTCTCCCATGCCTGTGTTTATAGGCATAAGCATTTCAAACAAAGGTCACACCTAGCTAAACTAAAAACTGAGGTTTTATTTTAGGAATGGTATATAATAAATTCACTTCTATCCCAGTTAAATGCCAAAATAACAAAGTCACATGGGAGTTCCAGAAGATATCTTTCTATTAAGATACCAGCTCCTCTGCATATATGTTGGGCTGTTTGTTAGCTTGGCATTTTTGAGGGAGTCCTAACAGTGGAAGCAGCTGTGTCTCTGACTATTTGGCTTGTTCCTTAGATTCCTTTTTTCCTGTTGGGTTACCTTGCCCAGCTTTGATGTGAGAGCTTTCGCCTTATCGTATTCTCTTCTGTCATATTTGGTTGCTTTCCCTTCGTAGCCTGCTCTTTCTGAAGGTAGAAGAATGGAGTGGATCTGTGGGAGAGGAGATGTGGGGGATACTGGGAGGGGTGAACGGGGGGGGACTGTAATCAGGAAGTACTGAATGAGAGAAGAATCTATTTTAAGTTAAAAAGAGAGAATTTTCGGAGAGCTTGTAAAAAAGTTCAAAATGATTTTTAGCACAGGACAACAAAATTATTTAGTGTGTGGCCATCACACTCATCCCCCTCAAAGCAACATTACAAAATGTGAGTGAAAAATTAAAGCCAATGTTATTATTTAATGAAAGGGTTTAGTTACAGGGAGATCTTTTGAGAGAATAAGAACACAGAGTGGAGACATCTGAATTCCAGTGCCTAGCAAGCCGGGGACACACGTCCCACGGTACCAATAATGCAGGTACCAGACTACTAATCCACACCCTGCTCTAGCACTGATTGTACAAAACCAGCCTATGGTAAGGAGTTACGATGCCTCAGTGCCACAGGAAAAATGGTTGTGAATGTATTATTCAAGATGGGATGTTGCTAGTCACTCTGCTTGTTGCATGATGAAATACATAAAAAGAAATATTTCTAGGAAGCTGTAGCCTGTATTCACTGTAGGTCTTCCCATCTCCCTCAGTTAACTTCTTCTATGTAATTCCCCACAGGCATGCCCGAGGCTTCTCTCCTAGGTTACTGTACACCCTATCATGTTACTGATCAATGTTAGCCATCACAGTGATGTTATTTAAAGTGATATTTTTATCTCATGAGATAAAAGCATGTATACACATTATGCATCAACGTAAAAATCAAATGTCTTGCAAATTCTGGTAGTCAATTATGCCTCTATGTGAAAATCAAATGTCTTACAAATTTTGGTATTCAGTTTTCATTCATGCTAAGTAATTTTGACTAAGGTGACCCATCTGAGTGCTTTTATCTCATATTTATAAATCTGTTTTATTAGAATATTTACTTGGTTAGAACTAAAGTGAACAAAATGTGGGGCGGGCATCTTTTCTTTCCGCACGTTAAGCAAGACAGAGTGAGTTAGAAGGAACTAGGTTGTGTTTGTCAGAGATGAACTCACTGGCTTGATGAGAGAATCATGGAGAGACACCTCTTAGCGTGTTCTTAATGAGCTTAGAGAGAGAACAGAGGGGGAGGACCCACCCTCAAAATCGGCACACTTTCCAAGAAGCCCTTCAAACACAAAGACAGGAAAAAGCTCTCTGCTTACTCTGTTTCTTCCTGTGCAAGTTGGTCCTGTGGCTGAAGGTGCATTCCTCTGCAGGTATTATACTAGAGCATCTCTGGATTGTTTCAACTATTTATTTATTTATTTATTTGCTTGTTTGCTTATTTGCTTGTCTCTAGAAGTCATGTGTCTGATTCATTGAAACTTTTTAATGTCCAACTGTAATCTTCTGCTTAAAGCTAACAGTACCAACTCATTTGAAATGTATATGGGACACGTTTTCCTTTTTAAAAGAATGATCATGATCATTAATGGCACCTGAAAACTAATGAAGGCTGTCTAGCGGAAGGTGAAAGAAGAAAATATCTGTTCTTGTTGCAAAGGAGGAAGACGTTGTTAGCAACAGTGCCCATGTCCATTCCCAAATTTAGAACTATGGATTTTGTCTCAATACAGCATAGAGTGGAGATACAGGGATTCTATTCTAAATTTCATCCATAGGATGGGTAGACAAAAATGGTCTGCCAAGGTATCCAAGTGGCTACTTTCTTTGACACTAGTGTGTATATGATTATGTTCAGTGTAGCAAAATTAGAGAAGCCAATAATTTCTTACTGTAAGAGATTATTCATTCACTTTTTGCCCTTCTTATTTCATCTATTTATATTAATTATTGTTGATGGAGTTAGAGAGAGAGAGATCAACCATCAAAGACTCAGGTTCACAAGCAAAACAATAGTTTTTTTTTACTTCTTTTTTTTTTCTTAATGCATAATAAAGCCCAGCTCCATTCTTGAGAATTCCAGGCCACCAGAATTTGATTGAGACTGCTAAAACATCCAGTTTTGTGGACTGAGCAGATAATAGAATCTCCAAGTAGAAGAAAATTATTGTTGGATTTTCCCCATTGTATAAGCCAATCTCACGAATCCATTTTTATAATATGTATTCTTTCTACTGGTTTAATTGATCCAGAGTGTTCTTTCTACCACTGTTTCATGAAAGCCTATCTGCTAGAAATGTTTATAAGACCGTAGTATAAACAAAACATTGAGATTCATATTTTGAGCACTATCTTTGTTTCCTGACTCTTTAAAATTTTTTAATTGATTTTATTGAGACAGGAAACAAAGATAGTCCTCTTCCCCTCCCTTCCTCTCCCTTCCCCTTCAACCCTCTCCCATGGTCCCCATGATCCCAATTTACTCAGGAGATCTTGTCCTTTTCTACTTCCCATGTAGATTAGGTCCATGTATGTCTTTCTAAGGGTCCTCATTGTTGTCTAGATTCTCTGGAATTGTGAATTGTGGGTTGGTTTTCTTTGCTCTGTGTACAAAAGCCACTTATGAGTGAGTGTATATGATATTTGTCCTTCTGTGTCTGGGTTACCTCACTCAATATGATGTTTTCTAGCTCCATCCATTTGCCTGCAAATTTCAAGATGGCATTATTTTTTTCTGCTGTATAGTACTTCACTGTATAAATGTACATTTTCCTTATCCATTCTTCAGTTAAGGGGCATTTAGGTTGTTTCAAGTTCTAGCTATGACAATGCCACTATGAATATAGTTGAGCACATGTCCTTGTGGTATGATTCATCATCCTTTGGATATGTACCTAAAAATGGTATTGCTGGGTCTTGAGGAAGGTTGTTAGATATTTTTCTGAGAAATCGCCATACTGATATCCAGAGGGCTGTACCAGTTTGCACTCCCACAAGCAATGCAGGAGTGTTCCATTTAGTGTCTTTCCTTAGTGTCTTTCAGCCATTTTAGATTCCTCTGTTGCGAGTTCTCTGTTTAGGTCTGTACCCCATTTCTTATTGGATTATTTGTTCCTTTTGATGACCAATTTCTTGAGTTCTTTGTATATTTTGGAGATCAGCCCTCTGTTTGATGTGGGATCCTCAACATAAAGCCTACCACACTGAACCTTATAGAAGGGAAAATGGGAAGTACACTTGAACGCATTGGCACAGGAGACCACTTCCTAAATATAATTCCAGTAGCACAGACACTGAGAGAAACAAGTAATAAATGGGACCTGCTGAAACTGAGAAGCTTCTGTGAAGTAAAGGACATGGTCAACAACACAAAACGACAGCCTGCAGAATGTTTCTTGTCTTTGATTCATGACTTACATTAACCACGATCCTTAGGACCTACCCAAAAGAAACTACTAACCTGTTGTGCAACACCAGTGCCCCGGCTTTGTACATACATCTCAGGAGAAAAACACAACCCACACTTAATCCTGAAGGATTTTCTGGACCAGAAACTTGAAGCTTTGGAGTTTTAGAAATCTTCCAGAAACACTCTGGGATGAGGTGATACATTTTAACCAAGGTATCGGAATTTGTGTAGATGATCATGTGGAGGCAGAAGCAGACTTCTTCTACCTAAACTTCACGGGATTGGAGCTAGAAAACTTTAGCTGCTTACAGCACAAGTTAATATAAGGTTGTTATTTCTGTCTACCAAACTACTCTTATCTATTCTACTGGTTAAATATTTACATCATTTTGAACAGTTAAAATTATATTAACTAGACTAAATTGCCATCAGTGGTTCTTTCTTGCCTTCTTGCATGTTCCAATTTTATGGGTATCAATACTAACCAGTGAGTAGATAGCTAAAACTAAATCAAACAATTTTTCTGTTGACATTTATTTATTGGTCAAATATATCCATTTTTTCTTACCCAGTTTTATAAAGTTTGTTTCTTGCTTGAAAGAGAATTTAAAAGAGAGCCTGTAGGGGTAAATAGGAGGGTGTGGAGGATGGAAAGAGAAGGGGAAATATTCTAATTAAATCATAATCTCAAAATCAGGTGAAAATTGATAATGAGGCATTTAACTCCAAAATGACCATCACCAGCAGTTCTGGATACAACCAATGCACATTGATGTCTGGATTTCATATCTCTTTACATATTAGATATTTCAGCTTAGGTTGATAAATACCAAAATGGGGAACCGAAAATAGGAGGGGTTAAATGTGTGTCTTTGTTAAATAACACTGGAATCACATAAAGTTTTTAATCTCTAAAAAAAAACAATATTGACAAGGAGAATTATGTTGACTGCTCATCCTAATACCACTGAAAAGGTGTTTTATCCATCAAAGTAACTGGTTTGTTATCACTCAGTTTATTTCAAGTATTTTTGCTATAAAATCTAGCTAAAGCCATTCTGTGTTGAACTCTATCCTACATCATCAGCATTCCCTCTTCTTTGTTGACTGTCCTTGAAACCAATTCCTGTAATTCTGCAACTCTATAGTCCTAAATTACTTCTAGCAAGGTAAAGAAATGTCCCTTGGCACTTTAAACCCAACAGATGTATAGCCTCCTGACTGCTTTTCAGATGATATTTTTAAATTAAAGATTTGTTACTATATAATCTATATAACAACTCTATATAATATTTTTAAATTGTGTGTAACATAAACATTACATCAACAGTGTTACTAAAGTATGAACAGGTGCAGTTTCTCTCCCCAGAAACACTTCAAATTCTATTTTCAGGAACTAGACTTCTGTTGCTATTTATCATATTCCCATGACTCAGAATCTAATATGATGAACAAATGCTCACTTAGAATATGCAATGATTAATATGGTCAAAAATTTCTAGTGATGTATCCATCAATTAAATTCCCACTCTATATGTATCCAGATATGTTTTCACACAGAACTATATGTATGCATGTAATACAGTCTCTAATAGCTGTATAATTGTAACTATTATACATATTTGTGACTATAATACTGAACTTTACTTATGTTCTTCATGTTTGTGAATATAGAAACTACATATTATATATGAGTAAACATTTATGAATTTGATACTATATACATTTTCTTTGGTATCATATGTTTCCATACATTTTTTCTGGATTTAGACATAATATAGAAGATGATGTTTATTGAAATAAAAAATAGAAAAATAGACCAATGGCTTTCCTAATTACTCCTGCCAAAATTTTAACACTAACACTAAACGAGCTGAAGTCCATTATCTGTGATGACGGTATGGAAAACTCACAATGTGCCTTTTAGTCAAAATCTGGAGATATTAACCTTTGGGAGTAACACTACTAATAAAGGTTATGACTCACCAGATATAATACCTTTAATTATCTTTCGAATATAATCATGTTTCCCATGTATGCCTCTTTTTCAAACCCGTAAATCATTATCTCCCTCGAAACATCCCCCAGTTCTTAGGGAGCAGCACTGCCTTAAGCCTGGCATCTACTGTTCTGCACCTGTAAGTTTCAAGCCAGTTAACTTTTAGCCCAGAAGAAATAAAATATTCAATTTAATATATTTGTGAAAAATGCATGGAAGCCACAAGAAATTCCTGTGAGACATGTAAATCTTTTTGGAGCATATTTCATAGTCCCTGAGCTGTGAGCACGTTTGAAGATATAGCAGCCTGGTGGAGGCAGGATGCAGCCCTTATTCACATCTGCCAGCTAATAGAAGGATAAAACGCTACAGCTGCCAGAGCAAGTATTAATCACTCGAAAGGAGGAAATTCTATTAATCTCTTGTGCATGCGCTGTTTATATATGAGTGTTATTTATGCATTGTATGGTATGTTTTGCTAAAATAACCCGGTCCTTGATAAGCCATGGGGAAGTTTTGTGACTGGAAATAATTTGTCCAATAATGTGAGTATAAGTGTCAGCATACATTAGGGACAGAAAAAGGCCAGTTGTGTTATTAAATGCAAAGAAGCCGAACTGTAATTGAAATCTAAACTTTGGTTTTCCTTAAACAAGATGGTAAAGAAGGAGATCTAACGTTTCTCAGATATAGTTAAACTTTAAGTGTTCAACAGAAGCAATATTAAACCAGTTGTATAGAATTGAGCTAGGATTTTAAAGCATTATTATGAAGGTATTTTAATTAATGTTAATTTCAGCAATTAAAATCTTAAGTAATGCTAATTTTTTTCAAAAGAAAACTACCAAAACCTGACAAGTTGTAACTATGCAGATGTTCCTCTGACCCAGCAGAAAGGGCATGCTGTTCTACCATGCTACTTGTAAGTAGCTGCTGTGGGTACTGCAGGAAGATCATTTCCTGTATCAGTGCTGTTGTGGATATTTTTGTTATGTGTCTGAGAAGTATGGACAACCGGTTCCTCAAAAGACCAACAAGCTGTAGGGAAAAATGAGAAATGACTGTTGAATCTGACTCTCAGCAATTAGAATTCTTCTTTTTCTTTTTTTAAAAATGTTTTCTTTTATGTATTCTTCACTTAGACATTGCATCCTGACCACAATTTCCCCTCCCTCCACTTCTCCCAGTCCCCTCCCTCTTCCTCTCTCTCCCAGATCCAAGGTACCTCAGTTTCTCTTCAGACAAGAGAAGGCCCCCCAGGGATATCCACCCAACAGGGCATAGGAAGATGCAATAAGACTAGGAATACACCCTCATATCAAGACTGGACAAGACAACCCAGTAGGAGGAAAAGGGTCCCAAGAGGATGCAGAAGAGTTAAAGACAGGCCTCACTTCTACTATTCAGCATTGCAACTTAAGAACGCTAAGCTACACAACCATAACATACATATGCAGAGGATCTAGGTCAGACCCGTACAGGCTCTCTGATTGCCAGTTCAGTTTCTGTGACCCTCTGTGACCCATGCTTCCTTGGTTCTGCGGGCTGTTTTCTTGTAGCCTTGACCAATCTGGCTCCTAAAACCCTTCCTATTTTTTTTCCCCACAAGCTTCTATGCGTTCTACCTAATGTCTGGCTGTGGATCTCTGCCTCTGCTGCTATAACTTGATAGATGAAGCCTCTCTGGTGAAGATTATTCTAGGCTCTGGTCTAAAGTATAGCACAGTATCAATAAAAATCATTTCATTGACTTTTTTTTTTCTTTTTGTCAGTCTTCTTTGGATCTCTCCTAGGGATAGGAAAGAAAAGTACAAAGGGACCAAGAAGGTGGGGAACTTTAAAAGAAGACTGGCTCGATAGAGGAGATATAAAGTGGAAAATGGAAAAACAGGGACAGGAATCCACCCTGGGGAGGAAGAAGGGAGAAGAGAAGAAGTATATCAAGTTGTCTTATAAAGTCTCGGAAACCTTATTATTTTTCCTAAAATTATATATGTGTGCACATATATAAGTGTATATACATACATATATATATATATATATATATATATATATATGCTGTTTGAAGCATAGCAAGTCTTGCAAGCTACAAAGGAACTTTTCTAACTAGGTACACCTACAGGTAGAACACAATGTGCCCATTTGGCAGCGTTTGCAGTTGGTTAACGCATCATGCAGGGTGAGACACAGTTTTGTCTCTTGTGGTTAATAGTTGCATCTGTTAAGGTCTGGGTTTTCATAATCAACTCACCAGTGAAAGTTAGATCAATACATTTTTTATTTCATAATATTCTATCTCTTGGGCTATACCAGGTTTTTCCATTTATCTTATAGGCAACATAGCTTTTTAACTTATTGATAGTTGGCATTATTTATCCATTGTTCTTATATTTATCTCCATTAATTGCTTGGGGTATTGGCCCAGTTATTAGAAATGAGGGAACTATGGGTTTCTATGATTCTTCCTCATTCCATATTCCTAGTCTGTTACCATTAACTCCTGATATCATGTATTTAATAACATTTCTCAAAAACTCTGTGGCTAAAATCATTCTTTCCAGAACATTTATGCAACTATGTAATATTAAACTTCAAGGCCTACTGCTACTCCTTCAGGCTAGCAATTGGTAGCACAGTGAAAGCAAGGAGGGCCCATAGCACATATGTTCTGGGGATCATGCCCAGAATCATGCAGTGAACTGTCCACAGGCCTTTGCCAGATGGGTCAGAGTCTCCATCATCTTGCCACAATGAAAGCCAATCATGCTATTCTTAGGACCTGTTCCCCAAAGAAGTCACACAGCTCCTGACTCTAGAAACCTAGCCAGTTTTCTGGAGCTAGTGAGGTCATGAACTTCAGAATTCACTATTGACAATTTTGCTAAATCATTATGATTCCTAAGTATGTTTCCAATCATATCTTTAAACTTACAGATATAAATAGCAATCACATATCATCAAAGAAACTCCTCTTTATCCTAAATGAATATCATCACAGAAAATGTGATGGAGAGACAAATGGACTGTGGAAAGCCCAGCCCCAATGGATAGATCTGCATTATAGTCCCTGCAATTATAGCTCAGGGAACATGGTAGAAGAGACAGAAATATTCTAACAGCAAAAGTACAACAAATAAAAAAAGAAAGAAATTTTCTGTAAAAGTCTTGCTTAGAAATAGCTACACAAATAAGACCTGAACAACAACTCCAATAAATGCAAAAGAAAGACTCAGTTGGCCTCAACCCACGTGGCCTTTAGACCGTTTTCTCTTGACCTCATTTTTTTTCACCTTTCCATTGATTGTGGTTTTCACATCATGCAACACATCCCAATCCCCTTCATTTCCCCATCCCTTCCTATTTGCTCTCTTTCCTTGCAAACTTCCCACCACCCAAAATAAAATAAAACCTAAAAGAAAAACAGAAAGTAAAAACAAATAAAAGAAAAAAATCCCTGCATTGAAGCTGTAGTGTGACACAGTGAGTCATCACACAGTGTATATAGACTTCAGTCCATATAGCTTTACTTGTGTTTGTTGCAATTAGTCATGGGCCTGGTACAAGGCCTCTGGCTTCTGCTATATCCTTGATACTGAGCCCTCACTGGCCCTCCTCTTGATAGCCTATTGTTGCCTTGTGCCATGGAAATCCTGCAACTTTGAATCTACAGTTTGGCCCCTTCACATGCTTCATAGATGAGGTGTTTGTTGGTGTGAGCCAACTATAGACCTAGTTCTGGGTCTGAATGGTGGTAGCTGCGTTGGTCATCCTGCCAGATTTTCCTCAACGCCATCAGGGCAAGGTCTCCCCCACTGCTTTAACTAGTTTCCCAATGTAGCAGAAAGCCAGGATAGAGTAGCTGGGCGAGTTCTCCTGCTCTCTTGGCTGGCTCACCTGCACCCATATCAAGAGGACCAACTCTACTGTTTAGCCCAGGAAAGGTGCAGGACCCACTCTCCCGAGTGTCGTAGTTGATGGGGTGCAGGGTCAGGTTTCCTGCTTTTTCACCCTCTTGTCAACCTACCCACATCCACACCAGCAGGGTCAGTTCCACTATGTTGCCCATGTGAGATGCAAGGCCCACTCTCCTGAGTGCTACTGTCAGTCAGAGGCAGGGCCACTTCTCCCTATTGCTTTCTGCCAATAAGGGGAGAGACCAAGTCTGTAGTCCTATCCTTACTGTATTTGGTGGCAACAGGAGCCAAGGACATCAACAGAGACCGAGGCTATGGCAGGGCCATGGACCCAGACATGGTCCTTGGCAGTGGTACAGACCTGGTCAACGCCATGGCC
Organism: Microtus ochrogaster; assembly: GCF_000317375.1. Taxonomy (NCBI): domain Eukaryota; kingdom Metazoa; phylum Chordata; class Mammalia; order Rodentia; family Cricetidae; genus Microtus; species Microtus ochrogaster. The sequence continues at coordinate 16,241,171 of NC_022020.1, read as the reverse complement.
CTAAGTGGCAGCCCAGGTCACTCAGATGTGTATGGCCCCAGTACACTTTTATGACCCTTGCACACTATTATGGCCCTAGGTGGCATCAAATACCCCAGACATCAGTGTGGCCCTTGGTGGAAACAAGGACCATGGACATCAAATAAACCCCGAGTGTAGTTGGACCACGGACCCAGTTATGTTCCTTGCCAGCATCCTGGGCCAGATATCTTCATGGTCCTAGTTGGCAGTGCAGATTTCTCAAAATGGCATGGACCCAGTGACTGTATGGCCCTCAAAAGGCAACATGGCCTCAGGTAGCACCACAGGTTCTGGGCATCACATGGCCCTCTATGGCAACAGGAGCCACAGACATCAATGGGCATCGATGCAGACTCTGACTGCAGTTGGGCCATGGACCCAGACCCAGACATCACCATGGCCACTGGTGGCAAGCAGGTTGCCCACGTCATTCTGCTTGTTCCTCACTTCCCTTTGACTCTTCAGCTCTGCCTCTCTCCACAGCAGACATTAACCTTTCTGCTCCCCTCTCTTTCTCTTTCCCTCTCCTTCTCCCTCTACCCTGCTTACTTTCCATCTCCCTCTGTAATAGACTGTTATAAAGCACTTTGCTATAAACATTAGAGATTCACATATTGCTTTGCTTTGCTGAAATGTAAATCTTCCCCCAGGTTCCTTCCAATGTTATTTCCCAGGAATCTTGCACAGGAACTTAGGTTGTTGTGCTACAGGTGACATTGGTTAGGATGAGTTAGTTTAGTTGTGTTGCACAGCAAAATATCTAGCTGAAATATCTAAAAACTGAAATATCTAGCAACCCAGGAATGAATTGTACAGCTATAAAAACTCAGAATTTTCACAGTTTGGTATTTGCTACAAGGTAAACACTGGAAACCCAGATACCACATGCTTATTTTAAACAACTGTTGAAGTGCAGTAGACCATCTCTCTTTTTTGAAGCTATTAAAAAACTAATTCAATGCTCCTGCATATAACTTACTAGCTAAGACTTATCCGTATAGCTGTTGCATAATAGAATTGCAGCTATAAGATTTTGGTTTTCTCCTGGGTATCATCAAGCTAATTTTATGATTCTAATTTTAAAATGTTATATTAGGTTTTATTAAAATTATATTAAGGCAAATAATGTCTGTTATATGACTACATTCAAAGCAAACTTGGTGAGACTTTAGATACTCCAAAGACTAAAGTACAATGGCAACTAGAATAATAAGTAATAGAAAGATGTTATAAAATTGAGACTATATATCCATTTATTTTTAAATTTTTTCATGCACAATAGTTTGATCATATTTTTTCTCATCTCCAAACTCCTCCCAGATTCTCCCAAATCATCTCACACAGGTGATCTTCTTTCTCTCTCTTAAAAAAAAATAAGCAACACAAAACCAAAAGCAGCAACAAACAAGGAGCACATTTTTTATTGGCGAAGCACTCTTGAGAAAGACACTTGCCCTGGAGTGTGCTTGAGATCATCAGTGTCATTCTGTTAAAGAAAACATATTTTTACTCTCCATGCGGTTTCAATTGCAAATACATTCTTGGTTTAGGGTATGACTTTGTGCTGACTTTCCTTTCTCTGTACTCAGACTTTGTCTGGCTTGAACTTGGTCAAGTCTTATGTCTGCTGTCACAGTCTGTGTCTGGAAAAATGATCTTTCCTTGGAGATCCTCACCATCCACTCTCACAACCTTTCTGCCTCCACTCTACATAGATCCCTGAGCCTTAGAGATATTAGAACTGGGTACTCTGAAGTATCTAATTCCCTCCTATCATCAAGTTGAAAATCTGTGTTAATTTCATCTACTGCAAGAAAAAGTTTCTCTGATGAGAATTGAGTAATGAAGTGACCTATGGATATAGCACATGTCATCAGGAGTTGTTTTATTTCTATCTTCATTCACATAGGTACCATGACCTATCTAGTATCAGGATCTTGTCCATATCAACAGTGTTCTATATGGGTTTCAGCTCATGGAATGGACCTCAAATCTAATAAAATAGTGATCAGTAATTCCCATACCATTTGTGCCACCATTGAAGTGGTAGATGTATATTGCATGTACATTTCTATTACAGATCACACACACACACACACATATATATATATAAAACCTGCATTAACAATATTTAGAAAATTGGAATCTTGAAAGGTCTATTCCATTTTCTATAGTTATTTCAAATTTTTCCAAAAAAGTTATAAAAATATTAAGAATAAAGTTAATGAAATAATAGATTTGGTTTAATGGGGAAGTTATGAATATTTACAGTTATAATTAACTAATGTAGTTTATTACACAGCAAGCATGCTTTAATCGTGAACTTCAATACAGTCTCTATCTAAATTGGGAAATAAACAGTAAGAAAGGAGAAGATCAGCAAACTAAATATACAAATAAAAATGATATTAACATTCAATTGTAAGCCCTAATGAAAACAAGAAGGACATCAGACTAGCCATGGGCATGTTGGTGATATAACCTAGACACAAAGTGGTTTTCTACTTTCAAAACACATTTAGATTTAGGGAACAAAATGTGCCAAACCTTGCTCAGATTCTGGTGTCACCCTCTGTCCTAAAGTTTCCTCAGATTAAAGACAAATCTCTGTGATTATTAACTTTAATTGTCTACTTGACACAACCCAGGATCATCAATGGAGAAAGTCTTAATAAAGATATTGTCTATACTAAATTAATTGATGTCAGGAGTCCACGTTTAGTGTGGGCAATACCATTCCATAGATAGGGGGTTCTGAACTGTATACGAATGAAAGAATAGATTTGAGATTAAGCTAGCAAACAAGCGAGCATTATACAATTATTTTGTTCTGCTATTGACTGTGGATATGATATAACCAGATGTTTTCTGTTGGGGTATTTCACCATAGCAATAGAAATGAGATCAGGACAATCCCTGATCTCAGCATACACATCTGTACTATTACACCTGGTCTCTAACCCTTTATCAAGATACTGGGCAAAAAGCTGCTACATTACTCCAACATGACTAAATTTTAAATTACATCCTGTGTGCATTCAAATAAGTTCACATTTGCAGGTTTGGGTGATTAAGACATCAGTTTGGGGGGGCTTACAGTGCAGCCCTAGCCAGAAATCCTGTCTTTTACTGCTCTAAACATATCTTTGAAAAAAAAAAGGCACTCAGATTTTGAATCAGTGAGATAATCAGTTTATAGGTTTAGTATTCTGAGAAACCCAAATATACATAGTCAGAACTGAGAAACCTGAAAACCTTCAAAGTCAGAAAGAGTACCTCAAAGGATATTATCTGTCATTCCTTTGCATTTTATAAGAAAAATGTGCCTCTCAAAAATATTGCTTCTTCAGGAAAATATATTGAAATTGAAACATAAAAATAAAGAAGAACTCATATGAGATATTATTGCAGGAAATTTGAAATCTGCCTCCCACATAAATATCTGAGGAAACAATTGAGTTTCTTTAACAAAAGTATAAATCCTCTGAAGTTTGGATCATATAATCTCAGAGAATGTTTTGCAGCCCTTGCTAAGGAAATGCACTGCTGCTGAAGAGAGTACACCAGGAAGGCGCGGACTGATACAAACACAATTTCATGAGCCCCTGGGAGTTAGCACCATAAGAGCCTAATTCTACTACTTACTATAAAATAATACAATAAGAAATAGTTAAATGAACCCATATCCTTGTTTTAAAGAAAAGATTGATGTCTACTTTATGCCTATTTCATAATTACTTGTTAAATCAGTAATGAAATGAAAAAAAAAATAATTGAGTAGCAGGCTTCTTTTCACTGTAGGCTAGTTACATTTGTCTACTATAGGAAGTAGGGTTTAACTGCTGTTTGTCTTTTATGGCTTCACTGTTGGGTTACGTGTTCACCTCGCCACATAAAATTACAGTAAAGGTGAGGCAATTAAACATTCCCACAGAGTCCTTAGTTGGTAAAATGCTTGCTTGCCTCTAGGGGATAAAGTGGGAACGGTGGGGTACACCTGAAATCCCAGCACATGGAGTGGAGGCAGTAGTAGAGACGGAAGTTTTTAACCCACGATTCCCACAGCCATTCAGTTCGAAAGAAACACACAGAAGCTTATATTAACTATAAACTGTTTGGCCTATTAGTTCAGGATTATTATTAACTAGCTCTTACAACTTAATTAACCCTTAATTTTGGTCTATGTTTAGTCACGTGGCTTGGTATATTCTCTATAAGGCATTCTCCTTTCGCTTCCTCTGCATCTGGCTGATGACTGATTCTCTGCTTTTCCTCTCCCAGAATTCGTTTAGTCTGGTCACCCCACTAAAGAAGGACGCTTAAAAGAAATCCCACGTTAGCTCAGAACTGAGTAAAATAGAGGGTTATTTCTTTAGGGATAGACTCACAGATCACAATCTTCTGCTGGGACAGGGAACAGCAACTGAATCCCGCACCAGGATAAGGGGCCAGATATGCATCAGCATATACAGTATAAGAGGCCACACCCAAGTGGGCAGGTAACATAAATGGTACTGGATGTAAGAATTCCTACAGCACCCCACCTAGACTTCCTGTCTGGCTATTGGTCAGAGTTTTATTAAAGTAATACAAGTAACAAATCTTTGCAGTGTACAAGAGGATTATCCCACAGCCCTGTAGGACCAAAATTTCAGGGTTATCCTTGGCTACCTCGCAAGTTTGAGACCAGGCTAGGATATAAAAACCATGTAAACAAATATTATTTATTAAATGGCTGTAAGGAATATCGTTAGAGTCTTTTAGAATCTCCATAAGCACATAGCACTTGGCAAACTATGATGGAATATCTCCGGAAAAAGGAATGAGAAAAAGTTGCCTGCGAAGGATCGTCTTCTTACAAGCTATCATAATAATAGCAAGGTGAATTGCTAGGCATAGAAGAAGCAAATGAGCAATCTGCATACAGCTGCTTAGAAGAGCATTGTCATTAAGAGATGGATCTATCAAGCAGAGTTAAAACTTAGAATCTGTGAAATAAAGTAATGTACTTATGCCAAAGTAGTCATACTTACTTGTCCGTAAGCAATTGTTTCTTTTAAAAAGCAACCTATAAATCGGGTATTCTTGCCAAAAAAAAAAAAAAAAAAAAAAAAAAAAACTAAAAGACATCAGGATTTTTATTTATTTATTTTGCAAAACAGATTTAGATTCACTATGTAAAACTTTACAGTGCATTGCCATATAGTGGCTTAGTCATCAGGTGAAAGTCTAACTCTTCCATGTCTCTCTCTTCAGATTTCATACATCAGTAGTTCTCAACCTTTATAATGATGCAACCATTTAATAGAGTTCTTTATGTTGTAGTGACTTCAACCATAAAATCAATTTTCCTGTTACTTTATAACTACAATTTTACTAGTGTTATGAACTGCAATGCAAAGATCTGTGTTTTTCAGTGGTCTTAGGTGACACCTATGAAAGGGTTGTGGGGGAGGTTGTCAGTGTGGGTGGCTTGCTTTATTTGTTTATAGTTAGTTTTGGGTTATTTTTTATTTGATGTGTTTTTATTTTGTTTTTCTGGCTTTAGGGATTTTTGTTATTGCACTGGGTTTTTCTTCACTGAGAAAAAAATTAATGTTTGATATTTAGGGAGAGGTAGAGGACATGGAAGGACTTGGTGAAGGAGAAAAATATTGCCAAAACATACTTAAATTTAGAAATTATTTTAAGTAATAAAAATTATAATAAAATAAATAATCAAAATGAAAAATAAAATTGGAGCCTGAAAACAAGGAAGCAAAGTGATATTTGGAGGCAGTTTATCCTACAATAGAAATGGAGTTAAGAAGTGCTTAGAGAAACTAGACAGAGAGAGTTTGATAGCCGTGGGCTCAACAATCAGAGGAGAATGAACAATGCATTTCCTCAGAGCACAAAATCTACAGTTTACCTATACTGCTCAGCAAAAACTACTTTCCGGGGGCAATTTATAATATATAGCTCATACCATTGAAGAAACAGAATCAAGTGTGAAGTCCAGTGAGCCAAAGGAGATAGGGTATCATGTAATGATGATTAAGTTCTCTAAAGCTGAGAGAATACTTTGAAAGTCATACATTACACTGAAGCCTGAAATTCTTTGGAGGTTTTCCTCACTTAGACAAACTTTTATTTTTGTTTCTGAGTCTATTAAGGAACTTCTAAATGATTTAAAATTGGTGCCATTATCTTTTCAAACCTGCTATAATTTAGATAGTCTGGCATAAAGGGAAATGCCAACAGTGTTGTAATTAATATAGTTTCTGTGTGATTATTTGCATCTGGGTGACCAGGAAAGGTAAGTGCAGTCTCTGGATACAACAGAGAACTCAAGAGTTCTGCTGCTTCTACTAGGAAATTGAAAGTTCAAACAGAAAAGGACATGAAAGGAAAATTCCTTGGATAAATATGAGTGGCCAATGCTTTGGGAAGTGAACCAGATTATTGTGGAAGGCAACTAGACTTTAAGTGAAGAGTAAAAAAATATTGTTAAAATTCACTCAAGCAGGAAATGTTGGAACAAAATCCTACAATTATTCTTGTCATCCGAAACTGGCACATTTCAAAGTTTAAGGTATGGTCTTTCACTTTAGGCCTATTTGTTATGGAGTTTCATAATTAAATAATAGAACATATTATACTATCAAATATATTCTCTAAAGCATGATGCCAAGAAGGGCAAACATATTATGCCCATTAAACATTGAAATATGGTCCTAATGAATAAAGAACTTGTAGTGTGATTAATAAAGCCCCAGAGACAGATATTGGGGTTCAACCTAAAGATGAGAAAGGCAAAGCAACCAGCCACTGCCTATTATCTCTACCTCAGTCTGTTTGCAGGAATCCTCAGAATGAGACTGATGCTGAAACATGTCCCCTCCTGTTTTATATTCCTCTCTACTGCTGGTGTTAAAGGCATGCGCCACTACCACCTGGCTTCTCTGGCGAACTAGTGTGGCAACTGGGATTAAAAGTGTGTGTCACCACTGCCTGGTCTGCATGGCTGATCAGTGCAGATGTTTTACTTTCTGATCTTCAGGCAAGTTTTATTTATGAAAATACAAATGAAATATCACTATAGGAGCTGATCTTCAGTTACACTTGTTACATTTCATCCAAAGAAGTTCAAATACCATTAGTCACATGTGCCAACGCTTTCACTGACAACACAAAATTGCAAACTTCTGTAGTCACTAACACACCTATATAAGAGAAGCTCAATTAGTATGTAAACCTTACAGGTGGGATCAGTGACCAGGCAAGTGTCACATCCAAACCCCAGAATGTGATGTGCTAAAATGAGTCCTCCAAAGGCTCATGCTGGTCTGGAGGTGTTGGTTTAAATGTCACTTCAAACTGCTTCCCTCCTTCACTCAGATGGTTTCAAGTACACAAAAGTCAAGAAATCATGTGAACTAGGCTCAGATGGGCTCCTTTCTCTCTTAATTCCTTCTTCCTCTCTTTCCTACTTGTTTTCAGTAGGAATTATATCAGATTAGGGGAGGACACGAGTAACAAATAATTCATCACTTTAATATATAGCTCATAGATAGAAATATTTATCTTGCAAAATTATTTTGCTTTTTCCATCATCTGTTCCAAATCAGAATTTAAAGGGTAATTTCTAAGAATGTTGTGAGATTGACAAAATAGAAAATAATTGAAAGAAAACTCCAGTCATGCAAAATGCAGTCAGAGAGAGAGACTATCACAGCCTACCTACAAGATTAGCAGCTAATAAAGGAAGCTAGTTATTCTTAGAGGAGTGCACAGGCAATTACAATGAAAGAATTATTAAATGTCTTCTTTCAATAACAGCAATAAATTAAGCAAAAAATTGAAAACATAGTTGAGTACCTAATTCACAGAATCAGAATGTCACTTACTAAACTTCAATTTTCCATTCATCTTCAAAGGTGGTAAGATTTAGGATGCTTTGCTCAAGTGGATGGGGGAAATGAGTAAGAAGCCATAATGAATTAAACAAATATTTGTAGTAGCTATATAGGATATTTTTTTTATTTGAATACAATTTACTGCCTCTGTTTGATTGTGTTCACAGGAGCATACAGTTTGTTCTCACAGACTGTCATAACTGAAACAAGAGGGACACACTGCTATATGCTCCTTGGCACTACGTCTAATTAAAGGAAAAGCAATTTAATAGTAATGTTGTGCATTGAAAGCTATCTATTATGTCTCAGCTTACCAGGCTTAACTGTCTTCATTCAGCTAGGTGACTTCTCACAGTTACTCTATATCTCTCTGTGGCAGTCTGTACTAGACTTTAAAAAATAATTTACTACTGTGTATAGTAATGACATTAGCCTTCTAGACTTTCACCAATTTCTGCTAGAACCACCTTCTCTTCTGCACCCTTCGCCATTCCTTTCTGCCCCATTTTTCTGTTTTTAAGGAGACATCTCACAATGAATTCCTAGTCTTCTGCCTCCAGTCTTCCCACAGTGCATGATATTCTCTAGGGCTTGGATATAGGAGTTTATAATAAATGCATTAACTAGAGATGGCTAACCCATGGTCAGTTGTTCTCTGCATTTGGGCAGGTTGTTGTCTTCTGTAATGACCTCTTGTCTATTGTAAATAGAAGCTTCTTTGGTGATCAGGTGAGACCTATTCCTATATCTGGATATAAAAATAAGAATTTTAAATACAGTTCAAAATTATACTAATTTAGGAAAATAGCAGTACTATGGTCTCTTCTAGGCTCCATGGCCTCACCGGCCACTAATAATTGTCTACGTTTACAGTACAAGACACAAATTTCTTCCTATTGAGCAGGACTTGTGACAAATTAGGCAGCTGTTGTTTATTCCGATTACGTAAGTGTTACTATTGTGCCATTTTAAATATCTTGTCATGCTGTCCACTGCTGAGGTTTGTAGGCTAAATATAACTGTTGACTCATTTTTCTCCATTGGTATCTTGCAATGCTCCTTCTGATACTATGTGATTTATTTCATGAGGAAAAGAATTCTGTGACAAATAAAGATTGATTACTCCAATTCCAATTGCCATTCTTGGGTTTTAATTATTTTTATCAGTTCTGCAATTTTCTGTTAGCTATTTAAACTTCTTTAGTGCCATATGAATAATCATCGCATTATCACTCTGGCTTTGGTGCCTAGTATAGATCTCAAATAACATTTCAGTGGCTTATTAACTGAATGGGCACATTTAAGGAGCTAGTTAGGCAGTATTCTCCAAATGTCTCCTTGTTGTGTGCATTATTGAAGAATATCCACTTAGTGGGAAATATGTTTTTAATAATTTACTGTGCATTATATATTGTGGAAGATGCATGAGAGCAATAGTCTATTTTACTAGGAGATGTTATTTGAAAAAGAAGACAGATACAAAAATATAATTTTAAGACATGTACTACTAAAAATTATACCATTGATAATCTTTCTCAGGGAAATAGTGACTGATCAGCTGGAGACTAAATTAGGGGGAATAGTAAGTGCTAACTCTTGTCTTGAATAGACATCATAAACAAAGAGAGTGTGGTGAGCGTATGGATAGAAACATGGAACAATAATGTACATTTGTACAAGAACAGACAATTAACACTATAAGACTGAGTAACAGTAGACAAGGAGAAAAATATCAAGAAGAAAAGACGAAATATGCAGCCAAAGTCAAAGCCTATAGAGCTTATACAAACATAATCAAAACTTTCAGTGGTACAAAATGGGTGGATATTTTCCGAAGTGTTTATTCAAACTATTATAGTCTAGAATCCTCTAGATGCTAAAATCAAAAAACCTTTTTAAAACTTACCATACCACATATAAGGTTAGATAGTCTCCATATGCATGAAATTATTGATCAATGTTAGATAAAGAAATTTAACTTTGTATAACTATGAATTTCACAAGATGATTCTTGTGAACCAAGCGTGCATGCTAACATATACATACAACTTCTTCATTAGCTGTCCACATGATACAGGGAAATCCTTGCAAGAAGCACTGGACAGAAAATAAAGGGTCATTGTCATCAAATCCTATTTTAAAAGAACAATTCTGAAACTAGAAATATAAAATTCAAAGAGAGTTTGTAACTAGAGGAGATTATTAAAATATCAACAAAAATTGGAAAGTTTAAATCCAAGTAAAAGTGAGAGAAAATATAATTGGGACATACTAAAGGAAAAAAACTTAGTGGGAATTTTTTTTGTGTGTGAAAGTTATAGAAATCGAAGAGTGTGTCTTTCCCAGCTTTCTATATTACTATAGCATTAATGGAAAGATAAGTGAACATTATTAAAAATAAAATAAATGAAAACTAGCTTAAAGATACTGCAAGTTGTTTATTGAAACTATGCAATATGATATTGACATAGATTTTTTTCATTCAAACCACTTTTTGAGTATTTGATCTTATGCATATTTGCATATTCTGTGGTTTAATGTTGACTTGTATTAAATTTTAACTTTATGGTTTGCAAATACTTGAAAATATATATTTGCTTTTCAAAGAACAGGTGTTCTTTCATAAAATATTTAAGCATAGTAGATATCCAATAGCTGGGTTTGTATTGGTTCTGTATCTATTTTTTGTTCCAGCTTATCCAAAATAATTATGTCCAGCAAGTATCACAAACATATCTAAAGTTTCACACCCTCTTTCTTGTACATAATGATAAGGGTCAGGAAACCAAAATGGTTCCTCAGAAGAGAAAAGATAGAAAACTCTGCTCCCATCATTTCCATCTATTCTTGACCAAGTGACTCCTTCTCAGAAATAGGATCAAGCAAATGGCTCCAGAAGGCTGGCCAAGTTCAGTCTCAAAGAAAGAGAAGTATTTACAACATCCCTGGCTCTTGTCTGGATTGTAAAACAGAAGACCCACATCTCCACCTCCCTGAATCTCCTGGGTGGAGATTATTGAGCTGGGAAAGGAGACAAGGGTTTTGGAGGGGAGCAACAAGAATTCTTCAGATCTCAGCATTTCTTTTCAGAAACTGGGTAGTGTATGCATTAAGGAATATGGATAGATAGACCAGAGAGTCACGATTGTTCGTCAAGTATGGAATCCTGGCAGGAGCCACAGGTAATGTATGCAGCTGCTTCAGTGGTCAGATGTGAATGGTTTTCTGACAGAACCCTGAATGGAATCTCTCCTATTTAAAACATTTCTAACAGCAAATACAGACACGTGCACACAATTGCATCTATATTCCTCTATTATCTATATAAGAGGAAAAAGTTGTAAAATTTTGGAGAAAAATATGGATTGGAAAACTAGGAGATATGCGTAAATTTGAAAATTAAAAAGTCTCTGATACCTAATTAACACAAATTATACTTTCAATGTATACTAAAGAAATATTTTCACATTAATTTTAAAGGAAAATATTGTAGGTTCCAGAATAAGAAGGCCATCATTGAAAAAGAAATACAAACGATTTCTGAGAATTTTTAAACTATTTTCCTCAATTTCAGAAGTAATGATTTAAATAGCAGGTAAGTCATAAAATGCTATTTTTTTCCACTCATGTTAGTGTAAATTCATGCCTGTATGGCTTGTACTCCATATTTACAATGTTACTGTATTCTGAATTTGTCTGTGTAATACATTTCCTGGTGAATTTTATAGCCTTGTGACGTTTTCTTCTCGCTCATTAACATCAATCTGAGAACTCCCTGTAGCATTCATGGTGGGAATACATTCTCTCTCCCCTGGTTTGGCTGTGAACATCTTTCTCTCCTCTGTGTCTAAATGGCAGTTTTGCAGGGCAGACTGTGCACGGCTGACAGGTTTTTCCTTCTGTACACTGAAACTCTCCTGGGGTGTTTGCTTGACCAGGGGGATTCTGATATCAAGTGAATTGGAAAAGTATCATATGTTCTTCGCTTCCTTTCTCATTGTCCCCTGAATCCTTTCCTGGGCTGCCTAGGTCCTGCACTGATGTCCCTTCATAATTAATTGTAAATTGTAAGGTGAAATAAACCCTTTCCTCCTTGAGTTGCTTTTGGTCATAGTGTTTATCACAACAAAAACAAAATAAACCCAAACTAATATATAGTCTTTGCTTAAACCTTTGAAGGTGTGCTTTATATATGCCTTGGCATGCATTTGGTCAACTTGACTGATGACCTTCAGCTTTTCTGCCCAGGAATGGTGGTATTTTCCTGTGCTTGGAGTCTTTTACTTCATCTTGAAGAAGGATTCTTCCTCTTGAACTCTATTAACACCTCATTGCTGCACCCTTAATACTCTTTCAGAGTAAATCTAGACTTCAACCATTTCTCTCTCTCTTTTTTTCTCCTCAAAATGTATACTTTCAAGCATCCTGACTTTCAAAATCACTCACTGCTTCTTCTGTTTTGATAATTCACCTGTCGATGTCTTCTGTCCCATTTTTAATTTCATCGAGTCTTTGAAGTTTGAGGATTTGTTAAATGCTCTTGTTATTAATTCTTTGAGAATTTCCTGCAATTATTTTGATCATATCTATTTTTCCTCCCCCCAAATCCTTCCAGCTCCACCTCCACCCATTTTTGTCCCTTTCTAATTGTTGTTTTTTATGTTGTTTTTATATAAGATTATTGAATTATATCCTTACGTTTTCATGAAGTTCATTGAGTTTTCTCAAAATGACTGCATTGAATTTCCCAATTAAGAGTTCTCTACTATTGGTCATTGTGGTAGATATCCTTGATTGTCAGTTTGACTACTCATGGAATTAGCTAAGCACAAGCAGCTGGGCACACCTGTGAGGGACTTTTATTGACTGCATCGCTTCAGGTTGAAAAGGACCATCCTAAATCTGGGACACATCTTCTCCTTATAGCCTATATAAAGGAAATGGAAGAAAAAAGCTTTTGCTTCTCCCTGCCTGCCCTCATTCTCACTGTGAAGTTTTTCTTTCTGGTTGCTGAGCTATTCTTTCATTGGTATTAGAGTCTACTTTGGGATTCTGATGTCTACTGAAGCCCAGCTAGGACATACAGCTTTATGCAATGAACAACTATTGGATTTTTCATCAGGAGACAACCATTGTTGGTCTACCTGGACTACAGACTGTAAGTCTCACAAATAAATCATAAATCACACATATATATATATGTGTGTGTGTGTGTGTGTGTGTGTGTGTGTGATTTATTATATACAATATAGATGACTTAATTTTATTTTATGTGTGTGAATATTTTGTTTGCATGTATGTTCTTGTACTATGGGTGTGCAGTACCCTTGGAGGCCAGAAGAGGACATCTTCGGGCCCCTAGAATTGCAGTTACAGATTGTTTTTAGCTACCATGTAAGTGCTAGGGACCAAAACCAGGTCTCCTGCAAGAGCAGCAAGTGCTCTTAACTACAGAGCCATCACTCTAATTCTGTTTCCGTTTGTTTTTTGACTTTTAGTAGAGATCATGGGTTCTTGAAAGCTGTTAGTACTTATTGGTCTCTGACATCATTTGGGCACTGAAGGATTTATTAATTATTGAAGCATTTATTCCATTTTCTATGACCTAGCGTTGTTTAAGTCTGTCTTTCTAGAAATTCTAAACTGGTCACTTGTTTTCTCTGATACTGTTGTCACTTCCACTATTCCAGCACTATGTGGATCTCTAGGACAAGGATAGGTGGGTATCCACTCGGTGTGTTGTAATTATTTCAATGCTGGAGAGCAATCAAAACTCAGTTTTTTTTCAAACAACAAAGAGTATATCTACCCAGGGTTCCTCGTTCCTCCAGCCTTTCCCAAGTGGCTATTACAGAACTAAGTACCTTGTCCACAGTTATTGGTCTTGAATCAGGAACTGTGCCTGTGGCTTGATATATTTAGGGTCTAAGTGCTATGACTATAGTTTATGGTTTGAAGTTGAACACTATAAGATTTTTCTCTCTGGAGTCAAAACTGAACAACTAGTTTTATAGGCCACATCTTTAGCTATAATACTGCCAAGTGCTATTCTCAGCCTATAATCTATACCAACATAGCCATGATAGAATAGAAGACCTTAATGACAGTATTATTTAATGTATACAAATATTTTAGACTCATGGTCCAAGACCACGGTAACCAGGAAACAATAGAATAGAAATAAGAAAACCAGGGTGCTGTAGGAGAATGCTCTTGTACACAGTCAAGATTTGTCATTATTATTTGTTTAAAGAACGCTGATTTGTCAGTAGCCAGGCAGGAAGTATAGGTGGAATCACCAGAATAGAAGAATTTGGGGCAGAAGAAAGGTAGAGACGCAGTCACCAGCCAGAGGCAGAGGAAGCAAGATGGGAATGCCTCACTGATAAATGGTACCAAGCCACGTGGCTAAACATAGACAAGAATTATGAGTTATTTTTAGTCGTGAGAGCTAGTTAGTAATAAACCTGAGCTAATAGGCTAAACAGTTTATAATTAATATAAGCCTATATGTGTTTCTTTGGGACTGAATGGCTGTGGGTATGTGATCTAGACACAAAACTCTATCTATGTGGTTGATGCTAGGACACCTATGGAGCTACGTTTGTAAGCAATAGGCTGGCAATAACTTTGTTTCCAATATTGAAGTGTGGATGATACAAACATTGTTTTAGCCTTCAAGGCTGATACTAAGCTAAATAAGACCTGAACCTCACAATTGGAAAGAAATACACATCTCAGAGAAAGTATGTGGGGTAAGTATTTCCTAGACTATATCTAAGAGGCCAGCAATGATAAATCAAAAACTCATTTGACCCAAAGGCTTTCTGGACTCTGTCTGATTCCAGTGCAGGTCTAGCAGTCCATCTATGAGTTCTTGCTTGGGTGTGGAACATTTATATTTTACCTGTTACTAGTTCTCGCTGTAGCAATATTAGCACTGGAATTTAGAACATGGCCCTGTCCTAAACTTTATTTTTGTTCTCCATCAAGTGGCATCAGGCTTCATACTCTGTGATAAACTGAAAGTCAACCACATGGCTTGCATAGTTTAAGTTACTTACTGTCTTGTTATTGGCCTGGGTTGGGGAGTTATAAACCTTTACCTTGCACCTACTTTCAGTGTACAGCCCTGGTACTTGGTTTCAGATTTAAAACATGGACCTATCTTCCAAGGAGAGGCACATCTCTCACCCACCTCCTTGGACTGAAGAGTAGGGTGTTGTAGACCACTTGTTTTCCTTCTCTAATAATATTTTTTTCAATATAAGAAATATAAGTCATGTAGTCTTTTCCCTGGTTTCCATAACTCAGGTGAAGTAGCTTTGTATGTAGGCAGGTGCCACACTATGTGTCCGTGGGGAGAACATCACTGGAAGAACATCCTTAGCTGACATTGTGTGTGTGACATTGTTAGTTCTGTTTTTCATTTCTTGAACAACCTCCATGTTGGTTTTATAATGGCTATGCTCACTTATATTCTTCTCAATAGTGCACAATCCTTCCTTTTTATCTACATCTTTGCCAACACTTTTGTTTTATCTTCTTGATAATAGCCATTATAGCAGGTGTGAAGTAAATAGTTCAGTGAAGTTTCAGTTTGCATTTCTGCAATGATTAATGATTTTTTTGCTTTGTTTTTACATATTTGTTGGCAATTTCTATTCTTCCTAAAAATTATTATCCCATTTCTTAAGATGTTTTTATAGTCTTGTGTTTTTTATATAATCCGTATATTAACTCATTGTCTATACAATTTGTGAATGTTCTCTCTCATACTTGAGATTTCTTTTTGACTCTGCTGCTTCCTTTACTGGGAAGAAGGTTTTTCCCAGGTACAGTCTCATCGGCCTCATTTACAAATGGTCACTTGAGTTATCTGTATTCCAGAATCATAATATCCAAATAACACTAGCCAGACTCCTGTTTCCTCCAAGTTACACATATCTTCAGTTCTTATCTTTTCAGTTTTCTAATTATTTTGTCTAATAATAATTTTGAGTTTATTTTTGGGAATGTTATGGTGGGAGGTTGCAATTTTATTCTTACATGTGGAGACATTAAGCTTTGTGTACCCATCCATCACAGAGACTGCCCTTTCCCCATAGCTGAAGTCCTTTCGACCACATGTGCATGGACTTTTTGTCAACACTCTTCTCTGGCCCACTAGTCATCAGGTGTATTTTGTGACCGTGCTAAACTATTTTGACAAATAAATATTTGTAGTAGATTAGACAAGGTATTAGGATGCTTCCATCTTTGTTCATTCTTCTCAGGCTAGTTTTGACAATTTGAAGTCTTTGGTGGTTCAATATGAATTTTAAGATCTATTTTTCATTTTTGGGAAAATTTTTGTGATTTGGAGGATTGCACTCACTCTATAGATCACTTTGGGCAGTACAGTCATTTGAACAATCATAACCTTCCAAACCATGAACAAAGGAAATCCATTTGTTCATGTGTGTCAATTTCTTTTTTGAGAATTTTATAGTTTTAAACATGTAGTTCTTCCCTTTTTTTGGCCAAATTTATTTATAGTGATATTTATTGCTAACTATGTTATATTTTAGATCTAAAATATGAAAAAATTGAACCTCAACACAATGAAGATCATATATAACAAGCATACAATTTAACTTAAAAGAATGTTAAAAATGTTTTCTTTGAGATTGAACATAGAGATGCTACTCTGACTAATTCCATTTATTGCAGTTCCAGAATCATAGCACAGCAATCAGACTAAAGACCAGATGAAAAATAACCAGTAAATTTCAAAATTTCCAGATTAGAAAGATAGAAATAAAACATGTTAGCTTGCTTTCAACAGGACATATAGATAATTTAAGGAAAATGAATATGCATACACACAGACACACTCACACATGTGTATTCTAGTACATACGTATCAGTTCATTAAAGTTAAAAGTATCAAAGTATGAAGGGTTATTGAGATTTTATATACTAATACTGAGTAATACTTAATATTTGTTTAGAAATTTATGAAATTCCATGAAAAAAATACTGGCTATTTCTCTTGAAGAAATTGGCTATGATTCAAGTCTGTTTTCCTCAGCTTCTTCCTTTGTTTCCCAACTGTTCACTTAAGGTTCGAGTTAACTTCACAGCCATGTGCATAGAAGTTGTTAAGCACAAAACACATGATCAACAGACAAAATAAAAAGGCACAAAGATAAATCATTTAGGTAACAATGAGGCATTATTCACAAATTTTTGGATAACACTGGCTGTGTGTTTTGTTAAATAATTTAATCAATATAATATCATTTTCACTTACAGTGAGCTATACTGATATTAAAGAGAGAATAGGTTCTAAACAGGCTGTCTCTGACTGGCACATGAACTTCAAGGAAAGAAAAGCTTCACTTATTACACTGTTGTCTTCATCTGGGCTTCTTTACTATGTAGGTGGAACATTCAACAATACATATTGGGATAGAAAAAGTATTTGTTATTTTATGAGAAAATTGATCTCTGTGGAAAGACAGCTTATGGATTGGTTTCATACAGTGCAGCTAAACATCCATTAATTTGGAAACTATAACCTAGTAATAGATATGATACTTACTGCAGAAATCACAGTCTTCTAATCGTAATAAGCAACTGAATCTATGGCTTTTTACTGCCTAGAAAAATAAGCTCCTGACAAAAAAGGATATGATAAAATTGCCTACAGAATAGTATTCATCAACTTCACAATTGCTATTTTTACACATTATAAGAAATGTTTAATTATGATAATTCATCATGTTATACTGGAAAGGGAACTATTTTAGATAATAATTTTTTTGTCTAGGTACCAGAACATATATTCTATTACTTTACCTATAAACTGGGAGTATGAAAGTCAGTTAATATTTAAGCTCCTCAGGCGGATCTCTGTGAGTTCGAGACCAGCCTGGTCTACAAGAGCTAGTTCCAGGACAGGCTCCAAAACCACAGAGAAACCCTGTCTCAAAAAAGAAAAAAAATTTAAGCTCAATCATAAAAGACATGGAAATACTCTATACTTCATTATATAAAGCATTAAAAATAAAAGCAAATAAGACCCAAACATGATGGATATTAGGTACAACATGAACATAGGTTTTATTCCTGTAATGGTTTGTTTGGACTTTTTACAAAGGGCAGGACATCAACCTCATTGTATTTATAATGAGGTGATCATGTAGAGTTTGACACATTAATAAATGACAGCATACTTGAAAGTCATGTGCATCAGTGATATCTTTTCACACTTTATTTAAAACCTCTTACGAGCACTTGATACACAAAGAATGAAGAAAGATGCTGTGTTTCCTGGTCGATGATATTTCATTAAGATCCCAGTCATAGACTGTATATGAATGGAATGCAAGATAATGGAATGTAAATGTTTCATATTATTTTATTAAAATATAAATTTATAATAAAGATATTTATTGGGGCAAAAAGATCTCCATGTGTTAGCCATTTGCATATTTCCTTTGTATCCAATACACATCCATTTACACTTTTGCCCCTATTACAATGCTCATGTGTATGTGTGCACTTATGTGCAAACATCCATCTGCAAATAAATAGTATGAAAGAGTATATGAAGTCCAGAAGCAGACATTAAATATCTTCCTCAATCACTGTCCACCTTGTTTTTAAGATATGGTCTCTCACTGAAACATTAATTGAAATCAAATTCATTCTTTAAAATTACGAAAACATTATCTTTTTGTTATTAAATGTTTTGTTTCTGAGAATCTTTATACATATTTATGGAATATATATGGCTAAACATACCCTCTCATATGTTGATATTTCCTCAGTGTCTCAGTGTAGACATTGGTATCTCCAATGCCTTATTTTTGCCTTGGGAAGCCCTCAGCTGAAAAAGCAGTCACGGTGTTCACCGCTTGTGACATACAAAACATGAGCTCATAAATGGATAATTTAAGAAGCAAAACGTTTGCCAATTTATTAAACAATAAGCAAACCATGTTCTACCTTCCGTTACTTGAGCTCTTCCCTAATGACCCCTTAATATGACTTGACTGCTCTGAAAATTTCCGTTTAAACACAAATATCTAAAGATTCAACACATGAGAGAGTATGTTTAGCCATTTTCTTTCTGTCTCTGTGACACCTCACTCAGAATGATTATGTCAAATTCCATGCATTTACCTGCAAATTTTATAATTTCACTTTTATAGCTGAATAGACTTCATTGCATATATATACCATATTTTTGTTTTCTGTTCATCAGCTGATGGATGTTTGGGCTGCTTAGATCATCTGATCCTGTAAAAAGAGCAATGAACAGCAAGGATGAGAATGTATCTCTGTAGTAGGTGATAGACTCCTTTAAGAGTATTCTCTAGAAGGTTGGAGCTGTATTATGTGGCAAATCTGTTTTTAGTTGTTTTTTTTTTCTTTTAGGAACCTCCACACTGATGTTCACAGTTGCACTAGTTTGTATTCACATTAATTGTGAATTAGTGTTCCTAACTCTCCACATCCAGACCAGCATTTGTTGTCTCAGCAAATGTGACTGGGATAAGAGGAAATCTCAAAATAGTTTGAATTTACATTTCCATGATGGCTGAAAATTTTTAAAAGGTATTTCTCACTGCATGTATTTCTTCTTTTGATAGCAATTTGTTTAGTTTGATGCTGCAGTATTTAATTGGGTTGCTTTCTTGTTTCATTTATAGGGTTCTATGTGTAATGTAGACACTAACCCACTGTTCCTGTCTGTATGAAGGAATCAGTTCATCATAGTCATCCCTTAGGTCCCTGTTTTCTTGTTACTTTCCAGCTGTTACCCACTCTCAGATTTTGGAAATTGTGCCATTTCCTGCCTTGCTGCCTTCGCCTATAACCAGTGATAGATTCTCCAACCCTTCTTCTGCTGTCAGCTTTCTAACATCCTCTTTGTAAACAACCAAATAAACTCCATAATCTTCCTATTTTAAGATAAGCCAGAAGTTCATTTTAATTACATCGTCAAAATCTCTTTGCAGCAACCCCACAGAGTAGCATGAGGACAGATAACTAAGTGTATAGTTCTGTCAGAATGCTAAGAGTACCTTAGGCCTTTACCCACTACACATCTCCAAAACCCATTTAAGCCAATGTTATAGCACACAGAGGTAATGTAGGATTCACCTCTATATGCTGTGAATATGTTTTATTACCAATGGTTAATAAGGAAGCTACTTTGGCCTATGGCAGGGGGGAAACTAAAAGGAATGCAGGGAGAAAGAAGGTAGAGTCAGGCAGATGCTATGTAGCCACCCATGAAGGAAGATGCAAGGAAACAAACCACGAGCCCTGTAGTAAAATATAAAATAATAGAAATGGGTTCATTTAAGAAGTAACAGCTAACTAGGAATATGTGTGAGCCATTGGCCAAACAGTGTTGTAATTAACATAGTCTTTGTATGATTATTTAAGTTTGGATGGCCAGGAAACAAAAGTACAGTTTCTGTTTACACAGAGTGTTACATCCTAAGAGAGTATCCTTCTTTATGACTTTGAGAAACAACCTGTATGGCACTAGTAATGAATCGTAATTCTGAAATGTCTTAGAGGGACTAGAGACTGGATTTTTCAGTTGAATCAGGAACAGTTGTCAAGGCCCAACCGTGACTTTTTAACTTTTTCCATGGCATAGCACACAAGGAAACCTAACTTCTCAATTTTCTAAGATCTTCGGTGTGTGATTTATTTTCATGTGAGAATGTGCCTTTGTGTATTGTGCACATATGTTCTTAAGAGATTCATATGTATCTCTTATCATTTTCTTCTAAACCTACTGACCAGTAAGACTTAGGGATCCACTTGTCTTCTCTTCCCCCAAGCTGAGGTGAAAAGAACATAACACGTGCAGCTGGGTGGTTTTAAGCATCATATCTGGGGGTCAAACTCACATCTGTAGGCTTTTATGCCAAGCACATTATAATTCGAGCTATCTTCAGAGCCCCTAAATACTTATTTCATCATATATTTTTAATATCTATTTAAGGATAGAAACGGCTTATATGACAGATGACATATTTTCAAAATGAGCAATGCCCTGCAACTCCCAGATTATGCACTTTGCAGCAAAAGTATTTATAGAAAGCAAGCACAAAATATATATTCAAAAATTCACATGAAAATTCAAGGGCCTGATGTTTGATATTTACATGTATTAACATTTAGCAACATCCCACTGCTTTGTAATTAGAGTTGACTCCCAAGAGGTACACCATAATTGCTCATTTTGTAGATGTGGCACTTCTAGATCAAGAAGTGATTAAAATATTTATATTGAACAGCTTGTTCAATTCACTTATATTATCAGATTAATTTACTTTAATTCTCTGTGCCTCTATATCTCCCCCTCCAAAATGATACTTGAAACAAAATAACTTTTCAATCTACTCTTAATAACAGCTGGTTATTTGAAATAAATAAATAAAAGGATGATAAGTTGAGTACTTGATACTCTAATATAGTGTGAACATGACTCCTCTGAGCTATAAAACACAAAAGAAGTGGATAGTAAGGTCATTAGAGTATAACTCCCATGAGGGACAAGCTTTGAATTAAAAATTTTCTAGGAATCTGAGACAACAGATGCTTTCTTTACTACAAGGAGTTATTTTTTATCCTTGAAATAAATCTGTTTATGATAAAAAATAAGATATAAAAAGATGAATATATTTCTGGTCTTGCCTTCCTATATTTAATTACTGGGTTGCACTCAGCAAAGATTTGTATTTTAAACTTGGTCTAAAAAGGGTTTTGTTTGATTATTTGTGTTATGAGGCCAAAAGCTAGGAAGAGAATTGTCTGGGGTTGAGAATACACAGGTGTGGGATCATCCACAGCCAAGAAAATTAGCTTTGGACATTTCTGTTTTGAGCTAAAATAAAGATGAAATCAGTATGAGGCTTAATTAAGTGACCAAGACACAAATCACCTTTTAGTCATTTCAGTGAAGCTGTGATACTAGACGTGGAGACTACCAATTCCTGTCACTTTTGAATTATGTTAAAGAAATAAGGATTTTGCCCTCTGGCCCACTAAAGGCTGGGTTTCCATCTCTGAGCCCTGTTGCCTCAAGGAGATATACAAAAGACAGGAGAACTGTTGGGACTTTTGTTCCCATTACTGTTAAACATTCACTGCTCGAAGTTGTCTGTCAATATGAAAAAAAAAAAAAAAGAAGACAGAAGCTTGTCTAGTTAGACTCTAGTATCTTCTAGACGGTAGTGTTGTAATCCCTTAAGCAAAACAGAAAACAGTAATTAAGTTAGGAAAAGAGACATGCCAAGATATGAATGAGCAAAATCTCACCAGTCAGCAAAAGACCTCTATGGGCAACACTATTGATTTCACCTTGGGGCAAAACTTTGTTGTAACAAAGTAAATGGAAGAATAATTTTCAAAGGGAGAGGAAGAAAAGACCTTGTAATAAATGGGAGGGGAGCATATGGCATAGACAAAGTAAACAGAAATAGAATACAACTAAACTTTTAAATCAAGCAAAGCACTTCACGGTAGATGATGTAAGCTGAATTTGTTCTTACTTTCCATACACAACCTTCCAGGAATAATAAAAAGTGAAGGTAAATGTCATTACATCAGGACAGCATTGACTCATCACCATTGAAAGGTTCAAGGTTTCTTCTAGTCCCAAAGACTTCCTTAGTTAGAGTTCAGCCAAACAGGACCCTAGAAATCCTACCTAATGTTCCAAGGACTTCAGGATTACAGGTGTGTACCCAAGGGCAGTCAATACTTTCCATAGGCTTCTCCCCAGCCCTTGTGACAGATTTCAAAGATGTAAATGGTGAAATGCACTGCCCCTAGAATTTGTCCTTAGTGTCTCCATGTTGATACTGCTTGGAAAACCACTGACCCATCCGGACAGACTATAATTATCTCTGCCTAATACTCTGCTTTGACACTGCCTTGTGTTTAACAGCTTCTTTCTTGATGTCAACATGAGTTTGCAACAGAAAGAAAGAAAGAAAGAAAGAAAGAAAGAAAGAAAGAAAGAAAGAAAGAAAGAAAGA
>NC_022020.1:16216479-16218096 GCF_000317375.1 Microtus ochrogaster | reverse complement strand
CATAAAATACTGATAAACAAGTTCTGCCGGGTGGTAGTGGTGCACACCTTTAATCCAAGTACTTGGGAGGCAGAGACAGGTGGATCTCTGTGAGTTTGAGGCCAGTCTAGTCTAAAGGAGTTAGTTCCAGGAGAGCCAGGACTCAGGACTGTTACACAAAGAAACCCTGTTTTGAAAAACCAAAAAGACAAAAGAAAAGAAAAAGAAAAAAACAAAAAAAGAAAAGAAAAGAAAAAGAAAAAAACAAACAAACAAAACAATGTACTTCTTGTCTATGGCATTTGCTTTTTTCCATGATCTAATTATTCTGAGGTTAAAGGTAGGTGGTAAATATAAAAGATGGAGAAAGGAAAGCAAAGAAAATAAAACATAAAAGTGAAATGGGAAGAAATGTGTGAAGCTGTTTCTCAGGGTCAAGACAAGTCTGCTGCAGCATTCCTCCAGATGGGAGGAGAAGGGGCTGTGCATAATAAATGAACTTCATAAATGAACCATTGAGAGTTGTTCCACAAATGCCTAGCAGAATCCTTATCCATTAATTGCCTTCGTCCCTATATCCCAGGTGAAGCATATAAGGATGAGTCATTTGGTGAGCACACGTTTTCAAACTCATCTAATTTTTTTTTATCTGGAAATTTGTTTTTGTCTTTCTTGGACTACACCTACTTTAAGGATTCCTTTGTCATCTCTTCACAAATCTCTGCGCAGACTTCACCCTTTTCTTATTAGAGAGACTGGTATAGAAAAAGGCCGGAAGAACTGGCATTTAGGATTGCCATCATTGCAAGTCTTTAGGATAAACATTATATCTTGATTGTTTATTCATCATGTATACATTCATGTTCTTTTTTTTAAAGATGGGGTTTCCCTGTAACTTTGGAGCCTGTTCTGGAACTAGCTCTTATAATTCAGGCTGGCCTCAAACTCACAGAGATCCATCTGCCTCTGCCTCCTGAGAGCTGGGATAAAAGGTGTGCACCACCACCACCCAGCTTACATTCCTGTTCTGAATAAACAATTCAGCATATATTTTAAGACAGAGATAACTTTACTCCCCTTGGAAAACTTCCTCAATTACCTTTGCAAAGTGCTGTATTTGTCTTTTACACTTCTCTCCACTTATATTACAACTTTCAACACATTAAAATGAATTGAGAAAACAGCAAGCTTTTAAGGGCACCTGTTGCTGAAATGTCCAAGTTCCATCTAACCCCCCCTCTTGTATAGCAAAGGAGCACAATGAACTTCAATGAAGATAGCTGATAGAATATGGACTCCAACCCGTGTAGGAAATCAAGAAGTCTGAGGATCACATCTGGTACTGCTGTTGACGAGATAAGTTTCAATGAATCATTGCCTTCAATGACTCAAATTGATGTAATAGAACACCTTAGATTGAGATTATTTAAGACAACATAGAGATTAATTTCACACAGTTTTTAAGGCTATTCAAGATCAGTTGGCAGCAGATAAAGTGTAAGGGATTGTCACGGCCACCCTCATCCCGCAAGGAATGATGCGACCACCGGAGCTCTTCTCACTGCAGTTTATTCCAGGACCTTTATTCACAGCAATCTATCTCCTCCTTCCCTTTCTCTCTCTCTCTCTCTCTCTCTC
>NC_022020.1:16214654-16215950 GCF_000317375.1 Microtus ochrogaster | reverse complement strand
AAATTTAATAGTTCTCCACCTTGTGCCCAAATCAAGTCCTCTAACTAATTCTATTCTGTGGGGGCTAGGGTACAAGACCATTGTCCCACAGCAGGATTGTGACCTGTAGACTTTTTGTTGTTGCTGTTGTTTTGTTTGGGTTTTTTGTTGTTTTGTTTTGTTTTCATTTTGTTTTTGTTTTCCCTTATGTCTAAAAGCCACTTATGAGTGAGGACATATGATATTTGTCTTTCTGGGTCTGGGTTACTTCGCTCAATATGGAAATGTAGATATTAGGGCTCTACATCAGACACATTAAACAAACTGGGCTGCATTTTGCAAAGTCCTCATGCATACCTCATATAAATTAAGCTCTGAAGTACTGAGTACTGAGTACTGGTCCAGATCACGTTTATATGCTAAGAGCACTCAGAGGACTTCAAAAGTCAAAATACCTATCACCTACGACCAGACAGACTCATCCAAAATTCTGACCTAGGAAGCACTACATATAGAGATATGCATTGAAAGGGATCATTCTGTAAGATTCTGAGTACTCGCAGACCACAAGGAAGGGCAGGCAGTGACTTAGGCTTTGTCGTACAGGCTCTACCCACAGATGCAATTTCTCTTAGCTCCGAGAGTCCCACTCTTAAATCTTTGAATTGATAGAGTCATATTTAGGTATATTCCTTCTTCATTAAAGTCAACTGATTTGGAATTCTCATTGAATTTGTAAACTATATACCCATTAACATAGACCACCATTTCATTGACTAACTAGACACCATTGCCTATCCATGCTTACTGAAGTGGACATCCTGGCATAGTGGAACTTGCGTCATATGAAAGAGTCGGGTAGGAAGGAACTACATGAAATGGGTGCAGAGAAGAGCAATGTACCAGGTAACAAATCAGTAACGGACTTGAGCATCTTAGAGAGGTAAATATGACTCCTACTCTAAAACAGTAAACACATTGATTTCATCACTTAATTTTATAGCAAATGAAAATAAAAGATTTGGGGTCCAGTATTCTCTATGCTATAATAAGCATTATCAGGGACACCTTGTTAACATAACTAAATGATAATTATCTTCTTCAGAAACCAGGCTTTTTTACTATTTGTCAGATCTAAAAGAATTTTACTTTTTTTTAAGTAGAAAGAATAATATCAATGTTTTTGCACTACAGGATAAAGTTACAGAATATATTTTATTCAAAGAAGACACTGATGGTTGTTAGGTTCCAGGGGATAATCTTTGGAACCAAACATTGCACACACACACACACACACACACACACACACACACACAC
>NC_022020.1:16211974-16214554 GCF_000317375.1 Microtus ochrogaster | reverse complement strand
TGAGTCGAAATGATAAAGGTTTTCACTTGTAATGAGATGCTAGTTGAAACAACTCTTTAGATTTCTCCTGGGGAATGTACTTGCCAAAGACAGACATAATATTTTCTCATTATTAGCCCTTCAGCAGGAAGAAAACTGGGTATCGTGTTCTTTTCCATCTCGCCGAGGAAAGGACATTTGAACCAGTAATTTAGAGCACGGAAATGAAGGAGAGGTGGCGAGGGAACTCTCAGTGATGCATAATTATTTCTCTGAAGGAGACGGGCTGTGAATACTTGTGTTGATTCTGCTTTGAGAGGTCCTCTCCTGAGGAATCTGATTTAGGAAGAGGTGAAATCATTGGAACAGCTCCACATGAGCTCAGACACCTCATTTCTTTATTATGTCTCATGGTGCTCTGTGAATCTGGCTATGACCACCAAAAGAGATGTCAAATGACCCAGGGTACACTTAGATGTTAGTTACCATAACATTTGTGGTGTGTGGGGGGAGGGCGTGTGTGTGTGCTTGTCTTGGTGGTATTTTATGTCAATATGCAAATATGTATGGTTTAAAAGATGCCCAAATTTTTAATTAAAATCTAAGCTTGTAAACCCTTCTATATTCATCTCAAGATAAGAAGTTAGAGCTGATAGTCTCTAGAAGAAGCAAAGGTGGTAACAGCAGGGCCTGCCAGCTGTGATTCATGATAGAACCTGCAGGGCCACTTTATAAAATAGGAATTACTTCATGGTATCAACAGCATGCAGGGCTTTGCTGCAGACTCCAGGGTCAGTCACAGGAAAAGCTCCCCAGGATATTGCAATGTTAGAGTCACTGGACTGAAAGAATCAAAGCACTATCCTGAAAACAGGGAGCATCTCTTTTTGCTTGTAGCTGCTTCCTTTCACAGGAAGTGCCTAGGACTCTATTTCACATCCACTGCTCATTAAAAATAAAAATAATAAATAAGAGAAAGAAGTCACCATTTTGAGAGAGAGGCGAGCATGGGTAAAGTTGGAAGAAGGAAGGGATGTATTATATTTTAATTAAATACTATTTGAATAAAGAATTGCATGGCCCTCAGAAGAGGAGCTGCAACACCAGAAGCTTCCCGAGAAATGTCCCAGGCTTTGCTGGGTGGCCAGCCTCCTAGTCTGGTTTTCCTCTGCTGCTGTACTTACCTCTCGGAATTTTTCAGTCCCCCCCTCATTCTTTCCTTTGTCTGCCCTCTAACTTGGGAACTCTTTTAAAACTATGAAAACTGCTTGAGGACTCTCTCCCAACTTTAAATTCTGCTTGGGCTCTTTATTATTCTTGGACAAACACAGAGAGTTGTAAAGGACTTCCCCAGCTTCATAGTATGTATTATGTGGTATGATTATATTCACCCCATTACACTCTTATCCTCCCACTCTGAATCCTTTTATATATTCAGTTAGTTGGTGTTCTGTTTTCACAATACACTGAGTATTAGTTAGAGTTTCCTTGGATATGCATTTGCAGGGAGCTATTTTCTGGAACATGAGGAACTCTCCAGTTTTTCCAAAACTGAAGAAAATATCACCAACTAATTGCCAATATTTCCTCAGGAAGCATTTTTCTGGTTTATTCTAAGGATCTATTAACATTCTGGGCCTATTCCAAAGACATATTTAGGAAATAAATATTCTTACACCAAACACAATAATACATAAACTTCTATTTAAAAATTGTAGAGAATTTTATCTATCACATTCTTAAGTACAATATAGTGTATGTTTTGATTATGGAAATCTCAGAAAGTATTAAAGATTTTATAGAAATAACCTACATATCAGTAAACAAATAATCCTATTCCTAGCTATTATAAAAATAAACTAATATTGTTATCAGAGATTTCGTTTCATAACAATGAATTATGAGAGTTTGGGAGATTATAAGAATACAGAATTCCAGATTTAAAGTAAGATTTTTCTGGCTTATAGATACCAAATTAACTACAGAAAATGGCTCTAGAGATACAAGATATACCACAATGAAGTGATGCTTTATGATTGTCTAATATAAGAGAGGGGTTAAAAAAGGTAAGCAACTTATAATGTCTGATTTAAAATCAGTGGGGAGTATGAATTGAGGTCCCAACTAGAAATTGTAAAAAAAAAAAAAAAACCCACAGGATTCAAAGAAATACCTTACCATGGTCAACTTTGAAACATCTCCTCTTGCAGTCGTGAGTTTCAGGTATTAGCATTGCTTTCTTGAGGTGGAAGAAAAGTTATAGCTATTTCTTTCAGTAGGTTTCTTCCTGCCTGTTTCTTTTTACAATTTATGAGTCAAAACAGTCTTATTAATATCATTAGCAGTTAGGATTTTTAAACGTCTGTAACAGGTAAAGACAAAGAGTTGCACTAATCATGCCTGCCTGCTCTTTTTTACCAAAGGTAAAAATCTCACGGTTTAGTGATGATTGTTTGCTTGCTTTTTTTTTCCCCCTGTGGATATACAGCTAAGGAATTACTGTGATGTGGGTGATGTGCCCAGTGTCTCTTCCTTGCTACTCAGTTGCACTTTAAGTTGTCTGTCTATTTGTTGCACGCCGTGCTCCACCCACCCACCCCC
>NC_022020.1:16207588-16211791 GCF_000317375.1 Microtus ochrogaster | reverse complement strand
AAGTTTTGGTTGCTGTTTTGTTTTGTTGCAGTAGATGGAGGCTATTACAGATATCCATAACTGATAAAAAATGCAGAGAATAAATGACTGTGGGGAACCATGCTCCGACTGGTATATCAACAAGGCAAACTTGAAGGGTCACGGAGCAAAACCTAAAAGGTGGAAATACATTAAGAACAAGAAGATCCAGAATATCTTCTACATTTTCAAGATAATGTCTCCTAGAAATGACAGGGATGCTTTACCAATGAAATTTCAACACTAGTCTTACAGCGTGATCACACATGTTGACTTGTCAAGCTAGATAAGAGAAATTTTACAAAGCTGAATCCTTAGATAGTTAAAAGTAAGAAATAGTGGCTGAGAGGAGAATCGTTTTGTTCCGGGGACAAAGCCTTTGATACGTTAACGAATACCAGAATATCAGTACTAGACCCATATGGATATGGCTGTCTTGGGTACTTTACTATTACCACAACAAAACGCCATGATGGAGGAAGCTAAAAGAAAGCATTTACTCTGAGGGTTTACAGTCACAGGAGCTTAGAGCCGGTAATCACCATGGCGAGGAGCATGGCAGCAAGCAGGCAGGTGTGGGGGAACTGGAGCAGTAACTAAGAGTTTATATCTATCTACAAGCGCAAGGCAGAGAGAAATCTAACGGGTAATTACAGGGGATTTTGTATACCATAAAGCCTATTCCCCAGTGACGTACCTCCTTCAACAAGACCATACCTGAATTTTTTTTTTTCTTAAACACTCTACTAACTGGCTTTAACACAACTTTTTCTGGTGTTGAAGTCTTTTCAATATTTTCTGTAGTCTACAGTTTGTGTCTGTTGGGAGCAGTGAGACCCCAGATCCTGAATTTCTTGTAATGAACTTGTTTTCTGATCTGAGTGCCTACAGCTGCTCTGAGCACAAGACCTTCAGGAGTTCCTGATGGCAGGAGAGTGGTTTCTGGTGGGTTTGGCTGGGGCGTGGCTATCTCTATATAATCTGCCACTGAACACAATAAAGGGGGCATTCTTGGGGAATTCAAGGATGATCCGTGTCGCTGTCTGTGTGTGTCTGTGTGTGTCTATGTATTTTAACCTTCAGCCCCCTTGCCCGAAGCTCGCGAGCTGGGTGCCAGAGCACAGAGTCTTGACACGGGGGCGTGGTGCACGGCATGGGTCAACATTCCTGTTATTCTTCTAATGACAAAAGCCAGACATGTTCTTTTCTTTAGATATAGCTATTAGATAGTTAGGAAATCTCATATAAATGCACAAAGTTTACAGAAATTATCATCCTTTCTCCAGAGGAAACAAGCAGACCTGCTGATGTTTGATCAAAAATTACAATGCTTGCCCTATAGAGCTTAAATATGTAATTCTACTAACTCACACTACTTTAAAACAGAGGGCAAGATGATTACATGGAAGGTCCCAAATGGCCCATGTTATGAGTGAAATATTGATTTCAATTTGGAATATATAAAAATATAATTAAGGTTTGTTGTGGGAGAGCCATGAGATCTGAGCTACTTAGTATGAATCAGAATTCTGTTTTCCTTCCTTGTTAGTTTATTCTAAAAGCTCTAAATGACATGTTTTATACATTAAGAAGATAACTGTCCCAAACTGAGACATGGTGAGTCTATCCTTTGAAAAAGTATCAAAATAAAATTACAATTTCAAACTTAACAAAGATGAAATTAAAGACTTTCTCAAAAGAGAACAAAACCACATGCACTGCAGCTATGATTTGCAGTGCAAAGTCACCACATCAGAAGACTTTGTATCTTAAAATTCAGGATATTTTTTGTTTCATATAGACTAACCATGATGCTCTATTTTTTTATTTCATTACAAAGCTTCTTTTATGACCTTACCTTTAGAATATATGTACAGCCTGGGTTGGTAGCATAGACAGACTTACATTTCTCAGTTTTGGATCAGAAATTAAATGGATAGCAAATATCTTTGAGCATGACATTGTCCCAAGTTATCAACACATTATTGCTAACTTCTCACTTGTCTACCATGAACCCATGTTTCTATCACTGCTCTTAGCTTTAGATGAAGAGGATGAATTAATTGCTGTCCTGAAGCCATGGCCTTGGCTTAGAACTTCTCTGTAAGAGAGATCACACACACATCACAGGAAAGATCCAGACACTGGCAAGAATAAGTTCATGCTTAGTAAGGATACTTTTATCTACTACTCAGAAGGTGAGAATCTTTGAGGGTATTGGTGTTTTAGGAGACACTAAATCTCATCTTTACAGGCTTAAATCCCTTAATATTCACTATATCCTTAATCATTTATCTTTTGTATTTCAATGAAAAATAAAGATAAAAACAAAAATGAAATATTAACTAGCATTATCATAAGTCAAATAATTCTTGCATACCTTTTTAAAGAAAAACATGTTTTATTATGACAAAAAGGATATAACACTTGTATACTTGCTATAAGCAAATGCTTTTAAAACTTATGCCAACTTCCCATTTAATAGTACTTAGAAAGTACATCTATTCATTCATTACCTTGCATTAGGTACTCATCGAAGCACCAATGGTAACACAGTGAACTACAAAGACAAGTGCTCTTCACCATCTAAACTGTATCTTAATGAGAGTGAAGTGCCCAAGAATCTGTCTGCAGTGCTGTAATAGTTGTGTAAGTGGAACTCACTGCAGCAACCACTTATGCCTAAAAATAGATGGAGGCAGGATATCAATGTGTTCTCTGCTTGGCCTCCACCTAGCTAAGGAGGAAGAAGAAACTGAGACAACATTCTTTGCCCCTCTAATATTGTAGTGTTATAGGCTCTTGGCCCCTACAGACAACTGAAAACCTGTGACAGTAGATCCTTGACAGTACATCCATGTCCATAGAAGAATATTTTTGCAATTGGTCATCACAAGGGAAAGAGAGAGAAACAGAGACAGAGAGAAAGAGAGAGAGAGAGAGAGTGTGTGTGTGTGTGTGTGTGTGTGTGTGAGAGAGAGAGAGAGAGAGAGAGAGAGAGAGAGAGAGAGAGAGGGAGGGAGGGAGAGAGAAACAGAGAGAGAGAGAAACAGAGAGAGAGAGAAACAGAGAGAGAGAGAGAGCAAAAACAAGGGTAGTTGGTTGTCTGAAGGATGGCAAAGCAAAGGGCAGACCATACAATCATGAAGGAAATGATCCTCTCAGAAGGCATCAGCTTAACATGAAGAGGCTTCTCAGAGAGGCCAATATAGGAAAGATCAGTAGCCCTGTTAACCATAAAATTTCTCATGAGAAAGTCTCTGTTCTGAAGCATGATTAATAAAAACTCAGAGAGAGAAATTGGGGTTCACCCTGAAGGTCGAAAAAGGAGAATAGCCAGCCTTGGCTCTTACCTCTACTTTAGTCCGAAATGGCGATCCTGCCTCCAGGAATCTCAGAATGAGACTGAGCCTGAGAGCTCTGAAGCACGATTAATAAAAACTCAGAGGGAGAAACTGGGGTTCAGCCTGAAGATAAGAAAAGCAAAACAACCATCCACTGGCTCTTACTTACATCTACCTCTGTCTGAAATGGCGATCCTGTGTCCAGGAATCTCAGAATGAAACTGAGAGTTGTCTCTTCAAGTCTTATAACCTTCTCTAATTCTGGGATTAAAGACATGCACCACTACCACCTGGTTTCTATGGCAAACTAGTTTGGCTACTGGGATTAAAGGTGTGTCTCATTGTTGTCTGGTCTGTAAGTGATATCATGCTGCTGTTTTCCTTCCTCATAATAAAGTAATGCATATAATATTATGCACTGGGAGAGGGGAAAATGAGTGTAAATTCATAGAATAACCACATATGTTTGGAGCAAAAGCACCCTAGAAAGTAGAAGAACAATGATCATTGAAGGGATTATTTGAGGGGATAATCTAGCAAAATTACTAACCAAAAGAAAAAAAAAAGACTGAAAGTTCAACAATATAAATTAAGCACTAGTTTGACTTAAATAGCTAAAATTAAAAAGAAATTTAAAATACACAGGACTCAAAAGTAACAAAATCAATAAAAATAAAGCCAGAATGGAGGAATAAAATCAAGTATATTGGATAGTTCAGCACTATACACTGAAAAAAGAAATTCTGCTCAAGAAAAAGAAAATATGCCGGGCTGTGGTGGCGCATGTCTTTAATCCCAGCACTCAG
Source organism: Microtus ochrogaster (assembly GCF_000317375.1). NCBI lineage: Eukaryota > Metazoa > Chordata > Mammalia > Rodentia > Cricetidae > Microtus > Microtus ochrogaster. The sequence continues at coordinate 16,207,623 of NC_022020.1, read as the reverse complement.
GAGGCAGAGGCAGGGGGATCTCTGTGAGTTTGAGG
>NC_022020.1:16197033-16207488 GCF_000317375.1 Microtus ochrogaster | reverse complement strand
AAAAGAAAAGAAAAAAAGAAAAAGAAAATATACAACAATAAAGGCTGACATAGGGAATGGTCAATGGATACCAGGACAATGGAAACAAAAGTCATTATGATCGATGTTGAAAGAAAAAGATGAAAACGTAAGCCATAGTCAATCCTTACCACCAATAAACATCATATAGTGAATGCACAGGGATGGGAATAGAAGAAACTGTGCAGTCACTACAAGGAACAAGGTAGACAAGCAGCAACCTTTCTAAAGAAACTCAGACCAGGCACACATCCATCGAGAACCATGTTATATTTCTCCAGTTGTCTGAACAATACGTGAAAGATGATGTGAGGAACTAAATAGAACAGCAAACAAATCTACGTGAAAAGACATGTTTGCCCTTATAATGCACAGATAAGTGAATGCCTGTTTTGATAAATAGAGGAAGCAATGTTTTATAAGTTAATCAAGCAAAAAATGCATATCTTAATAGAAAACATATCAATTATAAGATACGTAGATATTTAATGTCAATTTAAAAGCACATTGTAAATACCTATATATATGAATAAATATATCTATATAAATACACATTCATTCCATAAATTTCATCAAGGAAGAGGTAAAATTATAATATTTTACTAGAAAAGTTAAATGCATTAATTGGTCTAAACACCCAAAGTGAGTGAAGTCCTTAGTAAAAATAGTCAAAAATGAAAAACTTCAAAATGGCTTAACTACTATTGTTACTCACATTTTATATAAGTTTAGTAGATTAACATTGAGAAGAGATAGATCAACATAATCATAAGTAAACAAGTTAATGTTAAAAGTTTGATAGAATCAATTTTTGAATCTTCACTTCAATATAAGCAGTGCACTTAGATTATTCTTTTTTAATTTATTTTTTTTGTATTTTGACTATTTTGTCTTTTCTCCCTACTCCTTCCATATCCTGCCCAACTCCCTGCCCACCCAATTTTATATTCTTCCTTCTCTGTCTCTGGCCCCCTTCCTGCCTCCCCTCCATTTCTTACTCTTTCTCAAAAAAGAACAAAGGGGAAAAAAATCAAACAAACTTTAATAAAAAGAAAAACTAGTAAAACAAAAAATACCAAAGCAAAACAGAAAGCCCAAAAGAAAAGTGGAGTCTGTTTTGAGTTGGGCAGCTACTCTTGGGTTTGTGCTCTGCACTGGAATTTGGTGATTTGCTTTTACTAATACCTCAGAATTTGTTGGCATAACCTGATAAATCTAAAGAACAAAAAGGGAAATGTTCACTTCTTGAAAACAAATTCGTGTGATTCTTGTGAGGTATCTGGTTCTTGACTCGGCACTACACTTACTCCTTAAAGTCTTTCTGGTTGAACTTAGTATTCTCAAAGGAACAAACTGCATGTGTCTTCTCAGGTTATCCTTAAAATATTTCCACAGACTTGACAAAACAAACAATGTTTTTTCAGTTCTGGGGCTGGAAGTTAAACCCATGACACGACAGGACTCACTTCTGAGAACTCCCTTTTCAGTTCATAGACTTCCACCTTATTACTACGTCTTTACATGGTGGAACTGGTGTAAGGGAATGTGCAACCACACTCCAGTAGGTCTTCTTCAAAAGAAGATAACTGCTGAGTTAAGGTACACTCTTACCAACTAATTTAATATAAACTAATGACATTTTTTTTTGTTTCATGGAGTTTATCTACTGAAAAGGTGTCTGCACTCTCACATTGTCTCCTAGCCACAACAGCAGATTAGGAAGAAACTAGGTACCAAGAGTAGAATGGAAACTCTGATTGAGTGATGATAATGACAATGTGTTTGGAATGAAAACTTGGTTTATAAGGAATAAACAAACAAAAACATCTTCACCTTGTTCCCAACGTGCTGTCATTTGGGTTGCAGGAATTTCATGATGCGAACTTACAGGTAGAATGACTTTTGCCAAGCACTCATAACCAACAGTGAACATTGTCACCCTAGAAAACAACACCCAGTTCTGTACCTGCACCCAGGGAGACTCCTGGAAAGCTCCTTATTTTTGTAGTGTATTGTAACTGGTGTGATCTCATAGTCAAAATGAATTGGCAACTTTTTATATCTTTTAAATCTTGATGGAGGAACCCATCCCACCAAATACAAGAATGCAAAATGTTCATGAACATGAATGCACAAAGCATTTCATACATACAATTGCGTTGGAAATTAGAGTTTCAGTGTGTAAATAAAGATTAGGCATTACCAATCCATGATTCTTTATTTTGCCTTTTTAATTTAAATTCTTCTTATTTTACATACCAACCACAGTTTCTCCTCCCTCTTCTGCTCCCATTCCTCCTCACACTTTCCTTCTATCCCCTCCTCCATCTTCATTCAGAAAGGGCAAGGCCTCCCACGGGAGTCAACAAAGCAAGGCATGTCAAGATGAGGCAGGACCAAGCTCTTCCCCCTTGCATCAGGGCTGGGTGAGACATCCCACCATAGGGAACAAGTTCCAATATTCCAGCTCATGCTCCAGAGACAGGTCTTCATCCCACTGCTAGGGGCCCCAGAAACATACCAAGAAACACAATTGTCACCCACATGCAGAGGGTCTACCTTAGTCCCATACAGACTTCTTAGCTGTCAGTCTAGGGTTCCTAGTTCCCAGGTGCTCAAGTGAGCTGTCTCTGAGAGATTCCTCATCATGATCCTGACAGCCCCTTCCCCCACAACCTGCCTTGCTATTATAATCCCTCCTGTCTCTCTTCAACTGGACTTCAGGAACTCTACCCAGTAGAGTGGATCTCTGTATCTGCTTCTGTCAATTACTGGATGAAGGTTCTATTATGACAATTAGGGGAGACACCAATGTGATTATAGGAGAAGGTCGGTTCAGGCACCCTCTCCACTATGCTAGGAGTCTTAGATGAGGTCATCCTTGTGGATTCCTGGGAGGTTCCCTAGCGCCAGGTTTCTCCCAAACCCCGTAATGGTTTCCTCTACCAAATCATCTCTTTCATTGTTCTCCCTCTCCATCACTCCCCAACTCGACCATTCTGATCATCCGAATCCTTCATTTTCCCTTCCCCGACCCCTTCTACTCTACCACCCTGCCCCCAGTTTATCCAGGAGATCTTAGCTATTTCCCCTTCCCAGGGCAATCTGCTCTTCCAATCCATGGCTCTGATATTACTGTAAATGTCAAACCAAATGTTTTTGTCTTAGAGCTGGAACTGGTTCATACCACAGAGAGCAGCCTCTCTTCAGCCGCTCTTAGTCACAATTTCCACTCCATTGCAGTTTATCCTGTTTGCTCTCTCTTCTATCCCATCCCCTCTGGACACTCACTTTACTTCTTTATGAACCTTGGAGTACTCTTCAGAGTGCCTTTTCAGTGCATTAGAGAACTAATTGTGCTGTAATGGGAATGCTTTTCAGGGTCCTCAGTCAGAAAGTGTGGGAGAAGTGTAGAGTCTCTGGGGAGTTTGGGGAATGCTCATGTAGTCCAACTTGAATTGCTCCCAGCTGAAGTGGAGTGCTATTCATAGCCCAGAACATTTCTCTCCAGTATTCTGGCCATTAATTTAGTAATCACTGATCTTTGGGAGATTCTAACAGAAACAACTGAAATAATCCTAAGAAAACTATGTATGCAGATAAACTAACACCTTGCATGTGATTCTACAAAGTTTGAATGTTACTTAAAGCCCATACACATGAGCTTTAAAGATTCCAGGTTTGGCCATGTAATGGTGGCACAGACCTTTAATCCCAGCACTCTGAAGGCAGAGGCAGGCAGATTTCTGTGAGTTAGAGGCTAGCTTGGTCTACAGAGTGAATTTCAGGCTAGTCAAGGAAAAACAAGGAATTATACCTTAAAAAAAAAACAACAACTAAAAAAGATAGCAGGTTTGGAGATAATGTATAAAATGATGAACTAAATTTACAAAAGTATTACTAAGGATGAACTGTAAAGATGTTAGGTCATTACGAGGAAAAAATAAATAGACTTGTGCTATGGGAACTCAACCAGCCAATACCCTTTAAGATACCAGCCCACTATAAAGGCAACCATAAAAGCTTGTGCTCTCTCTCCCAGTTGCTGGATTCAGTTCCTGCTCCCTGCTTGTGAAGAGGACTGTGATCTGCCAGTCTATCCCTAAATGAAGAACCCCTTATTATACTCAATTCTGAGCTAGTGTGGGACTACTTTATAGCGTCCTTTGACACACTTGTTATTCCAAGACTCTATTAGTGACCTTTGCAAAGCAGACAAAATAAGATAGTTTGTTAATAGTTTCTGTATACCGTAACTGAGTTGATTAAACTTGATTTTCTATGTATCATTATCAATTAATGGAAGAGTAATCATACAATTCCTGTGCTAGATAAATCAGAATCAAAATCATCCATGTATCAGGCTAGAACTTAATTTAGAGACTAGTCTTGGAATTTAAGGCACTAATTTGAAAATAAATGAGGTGGGACAAAAGCTTGCAACTAAGATGAGGTTTACTCAACTTATTAATGGAAACTTTCCATTTGGCTGGAGTCACAGTGCGACTATCAAAAGGCCAATTATGTCTTCTCCCATGGCTTCGATAATTCAGACAGTGGGAAGTAAACTGACACATAGTTAAATCAGGCAAAAGAAATGTTTGAGAAGCAGAGTTACCTGTGACTAGAACATGACATACTGGATAGCACTGGGAAAGGGGCAACTGTATGACTAAAGACTGATGCAACCACAATTGCTATTAGCAACAGAATCATGTTACTGCTTAGTGATAATCAAGGCCTTTACGGAGCTGGCTGGGATTCATGTGGTTTAGAGAGTTATACATAACCATTACCCATCCTTTGCTTTGTTATATGATTCAGTAATATGATTTTGGCTCTTACTGTTTTGGCATCTGATGCAATAACACTTTAAGAAAACCAACCAGTCTTGCATGGCAGCCCATGCCTGTAATCTAGCTAACCCAGACTCAAGAGTCGCTTCTTGGTATAATTTTTCTTCTGAAATTATTTATTGCCTGCAAAGAGACTGAACTTTTTCAAAATTTTGCCACCAAGTTAATAATCTGACTTGAGATCATTTAAGACTGTGCACTTAACCTGCTATTCCACTGTCTACTCAGCCCACTCACACTTAAACTGTCTTTAAGGAAGCAATGTAACTGCCATAATATACCTTGGATTTCCCTTGCAGTTAGCTGTTATAGCATGAGCTAAATGTTTAGCTTTAATCTTAAAGTATGTACTTTTACATTCCCCTGACCCAGAACAGCGTATTTTTGTGTGTGTATGTGTGCATTTCATGATAATCATTTGCTGAAAGATGCCAAACTGTTAAGAGCAACCTTAAACCAAACAAATATCTATCATATGTCGTGAAAAAAAAAGTGTGTGTTTATCGGTTGACAGGATCTTGTTGCGGTTTTCAGTGCTCTCTGGGTCAGTTGGCATCATTTAAGTAGCTTCTTCTCTTGTAAAACTCTGTTAAAGATTTATGTCAAGTTTAACCTTCATTTCCCCCCGTATAATGTATTCTCTGTTCAATAAATACAGAGTAAAGGCATTCTTTCGAGGGATAGTTTAAATGAAAATGGTCCCTGTAGGCTTGTACATTTGAATGTTTGGTTCCCAGTTGGTGAACTATTTAGGAAGGATTAAAGGGTATGGCCTTGTTGGAGGAGGTTTGTCACTAAGAGTGGGCTTTGGAGTTTCAAAAGCCCATATCTGTTTTTCTCTCTCTTCCTCTTCCTTTCCTTCTCTCTCTCTTCCCACCTCTCTCTCCTTGTCCTTCTCTCTCCATCTTTCTCTCTGTGCCTATTGCCTATGTATCAAAATACAAGCCCTTAGCTTATTTTCTAGGACCATGCCTGCCTGATTACTGCCATGCTCCCTGGATGATTAGTCTACAACTACCATGAACCAATCATCTGAAAACATTAGCAATTACCCAATTAAATCCTGCTTCTATAAGTTGTCATCATCATGGTGTCTCTTCATTGCAATAGACAGTAATTAATACAATTAGGGACAAGCTAGACACATAGCAGACAAGTGATACAGACCAACCAGTAACCACAAACCTCAGACAGGGAAGATAGGGAGAGATGTTGGGGATTGAAATTTGAACTCACTCTTTGCCAAATTATTTGAAACGGAAATATCTGTTTTCACTCTTTAATGTGACCTCAAAGCAACATCTGTTTATGGAATATGGTTTTGTCACTAAAGCCCTCTACATATCTTATCCTTTTCAACCCACAGCCAGTGTGGGCACAGTGCTCTTTCTCAATGATATATTTACATGGGATGTGGATCTTGCTCAGCAGTAGAGTGTTTCCTTAACAGGTAGAAGTGCATTTGCTCAATCTCCAGTACCAAGACAATAATAAAACCTAAACAATAACACACAGAAACTATGAAATTCATTTCTCCAGTCTAAGGATGTTTTCCACACTGCTGTTAGCTATCCTAAATGTTTTGTGAATGATTCCATCCTTGGGTAGCTTGTATAATTGTGTAACAAACCCTTTTATTTCAGAGAACTTTTGCTCTCTGGAGTTTTTATTTAACAAAGACTTATGACATGGTGTTATAAGTTGCATGTATTAGAAAACAATTAGTGCAGTGAACTTGTTAAGTATTGCCATATCTTTCACCAATGGTTCCCCTCCAGTGGCATGCACACTTGACTTGCCGTTCTAACACACCAAGAAAGCATTTCAAAGCGCAGCACAACCACAGAACTTATGGATGGGGGGATGACACTGATTGTCTAACTCACTAATTCACTAATGTTTTATGGACTCTCCTTTCATTAAACAAAGATAGAAAGGGACAGCCACACAGAGCATATGGTAGGAGCTGTAAGAAAGACGCTACCAACAGATGTACGGCTTTGTTTCAGTATCCAAGATTATTTTTTACGAAAGATCTGGCAATTCATTTGCCTTATGAAAATAGAAAAGCAGAGAAAATTCTCTGCACAGTGTGAAGTTTCCATGTCTTCCATATTTCTAATTCTAGACAGCATGCCGTCTACACCAAAGAGCAAGAAAATAAATATTGAGTTCTAATCAGTGGTAGAGACTGTGTGGGGACTTGCAGTTCATTTGTCCAACCTGGAGAAGTCATGCAGATTCTATCAGAGTGTCACTGCCCAGACTTTGCTCTCCTCCCTGTGAAGATGAGGCAGTGGATTACCAAAGAGAATCAGCAGCTCCCCAGATTAACATTCTTCTTTATGCTCAGAAAAATGAAAATAAATGAATAAGTAAAAGGAGAAAAGTAGCAACTTCAAAATAATTTAATTCTGCAATGAAACCAGGAATTAGATTTCCTGTAGTGTTGAGTTAACCTTTTTCAAAAGTTTGGATTTTTTTCCCTTTTTCTTTAACTGAATCTTACTAACACCAATGGCCCAAGGCTCTCTGAGGAATTGCAAAAGCTTTAAAAAAAAAAAAAGTCAATTGGCAAAAGAATCTTAAAAGGCTGCCTTCTAAAAATGACCTTAGTTTTTAAAAATGCTCAAGTGCTAATTATTTAACTACAAAGTGTTTCATCATTTTATTCTAACCTTTAAAACCTCAAGAGACTTTCTCACTGCTATTAAGCCTTGAAAATTCTGCTTTTTCACCGAATTTTCAATTTTAATACCATTGATTTTGTTGAATGACTCTCAGATCTTTAGTTTATATTTCTTGTCTTTCAATGTAACAACTGGGGTTCTAGGCCCATGAGAATGTAATTCAAGGACTTTCCCCCTACTGATAAAGAAAAGCTTGCAGCTGACAAGCTCAGTAAACAAGGCAGATTTAGAGAATACTGTCTTGAGATAGAGGGATTGAACTAAATGGCACTGAAACTGTAGTAAGAAAGGTCTTATGTGTTCCATGAGCTGATGGGAAAGTACTTGAGAACTTTGGGAAGGAGACTGGAACAGCAGATGGTCCACTCATGTGTACTAATTGGCACCTACCAGAATCAAGTTCCTTATCCCAAATGTAGGAGATGAGGCCCTGTGTGAAATAGGGTTACATCAGTGTGCCGAACACTGGGAATTATCAATTTTCCAGGAGAAGATGTTTATTTCAGCTCAGCACTTTGGAGATTTCTGATCATGGACAATTGTTCCCATTGGTTTTGAACTTTCAGCAAAGCAGAATGCTGTAAGAAAGAGGGTAGTGTTTTCTACTCATCCAGGGGTAAATGAAAAAGGAAGAGACATATTTCCATGCAAGTAACATTATACAGACTGAGGAGGTTGTATTTATGCACCTAGGAATGTATCTCTATCTATATATCTGTATTTTTTTATATATATCAACAATTAATGGAAAAAGAGGCTATGAATTTGAAAGACATCACAGAAAGGTAAATGAAAGGGTTTGGAGGAAAGAAAGGGTAGGTGGAAACTATGCAATTATATTTTAACTTCAAGAAGTAATGTTTTCTAAAAAAAAATTCTCAAGCCAGCATAGTGGTGCAACATCTGTAATTCTACAACTCTAACCTAAAATGTGGAGAATCTCAAATTTGAGACACGTATGCTCCTTGAAGCAAAACTCTGTCTCAAGGGTGATGAGGAACCAAGGATTAACTCCCAACCATACAATACATTCCACCAAAGAGTGTATGAGGCAGTCCAACACAGGGTAAGACTGTCTATATATTATACACTAGGAAAGTGAAAAATTGAAACCACCAAGATATATCCTTGCACAACTCTCTGATGAGATCAGGCACATCCAGAGTGGCATGACTGTAGATGACACAGCTAACAGAATGAACAAAATCCAGACAGTAACAAAGACAAATGATCTGGAGAAGCTGGGTCACTCATGCTTTAGCAATGGAACATGCCCTGCATAAAATACTTGGACAGTTTCCTTACGAACTATATTGTACCTACAATATTGCCCAGAATTTAAGCTCTTAAATGTTAATCCTCCCCAAATGTAAATTCTCATGAACATCTTGGCACGACTATTTCAGCAATTTTAGTCTTAGCATTCAAAATTTGGACAAAATATACATACCTCCAGAGAGCAAATGGTTAGGCTATGAAATACATCTGTGATGGGCTTTCCCTTCTCAATTAAATTTCCTTAGAAAATCCTTTAGACATGACATCTAAGGTGTGTCTCTTAGATGATTCCAATGGAATATTCCATGGAATATTACTCCGAGAAAAGTATGATGCATCAAAAATGGAAATAGAGAAGGAGCAGCAACCTTAGAGGCCTTCAGAGAAATTTGCTCAGGGTAAAAACTTTAATAAATTACATTATATCTGCTACTGTACAGTTTCATTTTATATTGTGTTATTTGAATGGCGAAGCTATGGAAAGAAAAAACAATCTGATCATTGACACATAATGAAGGACAGAGTAATATCATAAGGATTGAAAATTACAAAAGAGCAGCAGGAAAGGCTTCGTGTGTGGTTCCTGATTCTACCTATTTCAAATCAAAGTTCATGCTATTCACCCTCAGATAAACTGCTTTAAGATTGGTGCAGAAAATACAATTATAGATATGGATACAAAGTTTAGAATGTACATATGTTTTCCCAGTGTGCTCAGAGGCCCTGCAAGAATGCCAGACCTAATATCAAAGAGCACAGCTGCCTCATATGTCAGATTAGCAAACGTGGGTTAGTAAATGAAGCCACTGTCTGTACTATTTTTCCAATTGTTCAATAAATCTAAATTTTCGAAAGAAGAGCATAATAAATTTAAAATGATGAATGAACGAGTAAATAAGCAAACTAAGTTAGTGGTCAAATCGAAACTTCAAACAGAAACAAACAGGAAGGTTAGCAATTGACCTCTGGTGGCGTCTTTTCTTTTCCCTTGGAACTTTGCACTAACAGAGAGGACAGTTTAGCATCTCAGTAGGGGCCATATTGGTTGCCAGTGGTTTTGGGCCATGGGCACAGCTGGCTCAGGGACTTAATTAATAGGTGTTGCTCTGGAGTTCTAGCTTCTGGCTAGGGTGTAAAATGATTCATTCTCCAGTGGAAACTAGAGATTTTCATATCTGAACTTTTAAAGATGAACTGACATTGTTTCTTCAACAGAACAACGCCAGTTCTTACCAGAATTACAGGCCGGTAGCTATTCTCCATCTCTATCATACTTTGAGGCAATATTAATGTGTGAGAGTGCTCATCATCCATATAGCCCACAGGTGAGTAGTTTCTCCTCGAGAAAACCTCCACTCTCCTGAATTTACATCAAAGCCCCCTTACTATGCATAACTTCCTTTGTTTTCTGCCCAGCTGTTATTAAGCAAGCATATCTCCGAGTATGTGTTTGTTATTATGAATTTAACTTGATTCTCACATTAAAATGGGCATTTTTGTGCTTAAATGTGAGAAGTACATTATTCAAGAGTGGCTCCCAGGAGCCCAAGGCGATGTCCCCAGTTAGTTCCCTGGGCAGCTGAGGATAGGGAACCTGAAATGACCCTATCCTA
>NC_022020.1:16180437-16195698 GCF_000317375.1 Microtus ochrogaster | reverse complement strand
AAAAACCCCAATAATCAAAGATAAATAGGCCAGAGGTGTTAAAAACCATTTTGACAAGGATACCAATTACCAGGATAGGGGGCATAAGGATTAGAAAAATAAGAGAATGAAGACACCAGTGAAAACAATAAAACAGAAGCATAGGATAGGGAGGGAGTTCCAGTGAATACTGAAAATTCACCCACATTTGATTTCCATTTGCTTAATATCCTGACCCCAAAAGATAAGAGGAAGATTTGTTAAAAAGCTTCATTAGAATGATACAAGAAATGAACAGGTCAGTTGAAGGATTATGGGCTACATTCTTAGCTAAACATTCTGCTGCCAGAACAAGACAAACGACATTCACACCCTAGACAAAAACATTCTGTAGGCAATCCACTCCCTGAGTGGAATCCATCTTCATCTCCCTAAGGGACTAGGAACCTATTTGGAGCCTTAGACTTTTGCTTGAGGTAACAAACAGATTTACTTCTTAATACCAGAAAAACCAGGTCTAGATATTAGCCACACCTGTCGACAAGCTCCAACTCTCTGACCTTTAGTCAAGGGACCCACACCTATGGGCTCTGTCACAGAGGTCACACATTTAAAAAACAACAAGGAGGACAAGTTACAAGTGAGGTGTTTGAGGGAGGGAAAGGAAAGGGAATACGATGTAATCATATTTTAATTAAAAAAATAAAAACAAGTTTCATAAAACAAACATTAATGGATGAATGAAATGAAATTGGAAGTTATTGAGTAGCTAATTAACTAATTCTGTTTCTATCTTGTGCCTTTAGATTCTCTTTCCAGGAAAATATTTCCTGACAGGTCATGCTGACAGGGCATTTGCACATTGTGGAGCCAGAACAAGAAGTGAAGCATGGTGTCTGTGGTATTAAAGGAACTGAAGTTTGTTCCCAGTGCAAACCGTCAAGGCAGAGATGACCAGGAGATCAATGTGGCAGAGTGCTTCAGGTACTTTGCAAAACAATAAGTACCCAAGTCAGTGTCAGGCAAAAAGCAACCTTCAGAACTCAGGCATGTGAGTGTGGCTCTGTCCACCCTCATTTAAGACCTCAAAACCACGGGTCCTGGGAGTCAAAGTAAAGCATCCACTATATGGGAGGAATAGCAAAGCATCTAAAACTAGAAAGAGAGAAGACAGGAAACTCACTGGACTTGGTTTGGTGGAGCTGTGCAGGGAAGAGAGGAGCAAGAATCAGCCTTTGCTCCAAAGAGATAGTTCCACCAGGTAACCTGCCTGCAAATAATTTTCTGGGCCCTTACAAAAGACTTGGGCAGTTCTCACCCTGCTGAACTTGGAAGAAAAGAGATGTGGAGCAAATCTGGCACACTGTGAAACTTCCTTCTCACAGCTGGGACCACAGGGTGAGTCTGCAAAGCTCCATAGAATGACCCAGATTAACCATCTGCCAAGGATGTCATATTCCAGTTACTTTGCTTCTCACAGAAGTCCTGAGTTCCCAAAATCAAACCCCACATTTTAAAATACAATTTCTTCATTCATTTTCTCCATTATATAATATCTTAAGTTATTAAAATGGTTTTTGTCTCTATCAACAACATAGAGAATAAACTTTGACAAAAACAATCCATATCATGGCTAAAGCAATTCAAATTATCTAGAAGAACACTGAAAATCAGCCAAGAGTTTTTGTCTTTGTTGTCAGGGTTGCAGGTAAAGCCTGCTTGTTTGTTTGTTTGTTTGTTTGGTTGGTTGGTTGGTTAGTTAGTTAGTTGGTTGGTTAGTTGCTTGTTAGCTTGTTTGCTTTTCTTGGTAACACTTTTCTAATTTCTAATGAATTTCTAAGATGTGAGAGAGATGGTGCTTATCTTTCACAAATATATATCAGGGTATACTGACACACACCTTTTATGGCAGTACTTGGTAGTCAGAGATAGGTCTATCACTGTGAATTCCAGGCCATTCTGTTCTGCAAATTGGGTTTCAGGTCAGTCAGAACTCAATAGACCTCTATGTTTGTGTGTTGGTGTGCATATACATGTTCATGTGTGTGTGCACGTATGTGCGCAGGATGATAAATTTGTTAAACAAAGTGCTTGTTCAGGCTTTTAACTGTAAAATGATCCATGGTCAGAAATCCCAAGTATACCTAATGTAGAAAGGTCAGTTCCTTGAATCCTTTCTGACTCCCAGATCCCCCTGTGACCTAAGAGCACATATCACATCTATTTTTCTCATTGAATGCTTATTTCAAAAATAATTAAAGGGATGAGCATGACCAGAATGTATTCTATACCTGTATGACATTTTCTAAGAATAAATTGAAAGTTATCTGCTTTCTGATTTTTGAATTAAATGTCTCATTTTCTACTTTATTTGTGACATTCTCTCAAAAGTTTACAAAATCTCATATAAAGAGAATCCACCTCCACTCTGTGAGGAGGTACCAAGGAAACCATAACCCTGGAGCTTTGTTTGATTTCTTATAGTCTGTTTGTGATCATCATTTTACTAAATGCCATCAGCTATTATCCTACAGGGCACTGTACTGGTGACTGTTCCCCAGAAGTTTTTAGAGTTTGAGGAAGAAATTACAATTTAACAAATTATTAAAATGCACTGAACTAAATGCTTCAAAAGGAGGATCTAAAGAGTGGACCTTGAGAAAAGCATCAATATTTTGAAGCTGTCTGGAGGAGTTGTCATGTAAGCTGAGAGGATTTAGCTTGTAGATGGAGGGGAAGATGTCTCTAAGCTGCCAAATTTCTGCAGTTTAGTATGACTGGATTACTGAATTCAATGCAAAGAATTTGAGATGAGACTGTGGTAAGGAGCACACAAACCCAGAGGCTTCTCTATCTCACAGCAAACTGAAATGGAAGAACAGTTCCTGACAAATGAATTTCTGACCCCATCTTCATTTCACTCAACAATATATGTGGACTCTTAAGGTGAAAATAGCAACTCTAAACTCAATTTCAAGTAAGTGTAGAGAAGAGAAAATACTTGAGAAAAATATACAGCATCTATTTTCAGATTATGTTTTAAGTATCTATTGATTATGGCAAAACTAAGTACAGTAAAATCAATAAGAAAATACAATTAGCATAGAAAGAGAGATAATCATGATTAGATTTCCTATTTACCTAAATTAAAGCCCAGTTGGATTCACACAAATTCATTGCTTTATTTCTTTCTCCAAAGAGGTCATATTTAAGGAAATGACATAGTATAATTTATTTTCAGATTTTTAATTTTAAGTGATATACATAAAATTAAGTTATGTGAATGTTCACTATGGTTGATGTTGGATTAAAATCAAAAGAGTTGCTTTTACTAATAATGCAACATTAACAGGATATCAAAAACATTTAATTTGTAATTTAGAAAGTGCTGAGTTAGTTATTAAATTATCCTAGGCATTAATGGTTAGGAAACTAATTTTTCTGAAACAGCTGATATCGTGAATTCATACAAAAAGGGGAAAAATAAAAGGCGAAGGACAAGTAAACATCCTTCCAGATGTTCTGCTTCAAAGCGACTAGGTTTGTTTCAGCTGAGCCCAGCAACTCTTCCAGGACATCCTGGGAGATGACATCTCATGCAGGGCAATATATAAAATCAGGTGTTGAGCTCAGAAGAGTACAATTTACTATAACCACTTCTAACAGCCTCAGCAAAAGAAAAATTGTTTCATAAAGAGAAAGAAGACATTCATAACAACCCCTCTTCACAGAGGATGAGAACAATAACTTCGCAAGATAAATGCTCATTTCTTTAAATTTTATGCCTTTTTTTTGCAAATTGTACTATTTCAGATGAGATTTAAACCAATTTTCTGCAAGTTCGATGTCCTAATCCTTAAGTTCAAGAAATGCTCTACAGTGTGGGATGTAGACTAATGAACATGTACCAACGATAAGGCTTTTTAATTATCTGACAGTGGCAATATTCAAAGAAATTATGATATAGATTTTCCTATTAGAGCCCTTTCCAGTTCTGTGGTAATAATCTCATGTCTCTTATTGTAAATTTTAGAAAACCCCTGGGAACAGATATCTCTCCAGATGTCAAAAGCAGATAGAACTGTCAAGTTATCATGGTGACAGTTGCTGTCCAAGTAGCTAGGAAAACAATTACCATGTCCTACTGTAATTCTACTTTGTGTGGGGGCCTAAAGGAAGAAATTAAGCATTTGTCAAGAAAATTACAAAAGGTAATAACATATTATGGTACTCTGGTCCAAACTTCCACCTGGTTGCTAGTAATCTAGTAGCTTATTTGTGTGTTTCTAGAACTCTCCAAATACATGATAGTACAATAATTGAAATAAAAATATACTCACATATTAATTTAATAACTGCTTAAGAAAATTACTGGATTACAGTAAAATAAGCAGATAAAGGTTTTAAATTGTATATTCTGAGCTGATATTGATAATTTTATCTCTGTACCAATATAATCTTTCCCCAGATAACCACTTTTCCTATTTTCATAAGAAGACAAATTTAAATGTTTAAAAAAATAATGTGGGGATTGCTGAATATTTAAAATTAAACTTCTTTATTCTAACATATTTATTTCTCTTTAGAAAAGTATGGCTAATTATTCAAAATGGAAATAGCCTAATTAGCTTTATCTTAGTTTATCGGCACTGCACAGGGAGAAGGCAACAAATGAATGACATGATATGAATATAGGACAGATTGCGGACTGTTTGAGCTTGGATTTTTGACTCCCCAGAAGATTGCAGCTCTGACTCTTCTTATCTGACTATGGCTTGACTGGAAAACAAGATCTTTTCAGATATAATTGAGTTAAAATGAGCTGATTAGAACAAAACTAAAGTACGTGTTTGGGCTGTTCATTACTCGGAGACTGATTCTTCCTGGATTCACGTCTCCACCTCGTAGAAACACACCCAGTGGTCCGGCATTCTGGTGCACGCCAACAACATCTGAGTTCTGCTTGTAATGGAGAAGATGACTGCTCCCCCTGGGGCTTCTTTCCGTTACAATAAGGCCACACCTGTTCAGCCGGCAGCACAGGTAGTGCAGGATGATAATGGAATGAAAAAAAACGAAAGAAGGCTCTGGAGGGTCCTTTCGGAAACATCGCAATAGCCTAGCAGATGAGCAACTATTTCCTCCCTTGCTATCTCAAAGAACGGTTATTAAAGTAGTGATTATCATTAAAGACAGCTCTGACCCAGGGGACTTGATAAAAATCATCGGGACTTCACTTACAACTATTTGGCTTCCTGCTCCCCAGGGACTTTTCAGGAAGCCAAATTAGCTCTCTGGGAATGTAACTGCATGCCAAGACGCTAGAGCTAGCATAACAGAAACACAGGAGGGGTGGCTTCCATTGCCTTAAAGCTAACTGTCTCTCTCTGTTCCCATCGATTTGATGATGGCCATTTGGGCTCACAGGGAAAGAGAGAATTTTAGTGCTCCCCCAAAATTACACTTAGCCAGAGGCACAGAATGTATAATCACCCTGCATGAGGGGGCCTCTTTCTGTCATCCTCTGCCCTTCTCTGTATTCCTCTTCTCTCAATTCTGTTTTTAATTTGCTTGCCAGACAATCCTTCTGACCTCACCTAAACTAAAACATTTTAAAAAGCTTCTCAGTGTGGCAGAGTAGCACTGTAAGCCAGAACTCTAAACTGGGTGTGTGCTCACTGTTTTCAAAATCCCGTACCACTGTGGCTGCTAATGACAAATTTTCTAACCCGCTCAGTGATGCTCGCTTTTCTTTGATCCCCATGTCTGGGTCACACAATGCGTGGCTCCATCTTTTGTAATCTTCAATGTTTCACCCAAAGAACTTTACCTGAGGCCACCCTGACACAAACCTCAGCTGCTTCAAAGTAAGCCTCGTGCTCAAGAGAGTTCCCTGCTTGATAAAATGGAATGTCTGCCTCAAAGTCCGGCCAGCGTGGGCTCTCTTTCCCTTGTTCTGGGCTGAAGTAGTAGCAGTGGTAAGATTGATCCTACCAGCACAGGATGTGGGAGTTTAAAGGATTTTAGATACATGTAGTGTGACTCTCTCCGGGGTCCAGAGGCTAAGCGACTTACTTGAGGTCCTCAGATTAAGTAGTGGTAAATCAGGTACATTAACCCAAGGCTCTCAGCTCCTGTGCCTCAGCCTCTACCTGTGTATGGGAGCAGTATAATGAAACCCCACACAGCTTAAAAGAAATTAGGTGAAAGATCATCCTTCTGAAAAACTGGCCTCTTACCAAGATTAATGATGGAGTCTCTCTAGTGACTTTTGCAGAGAGGCCACATACTTCACTTGAAACGGTGAGATAGGTAGGTATGTTTCCTTTGAATTTTTCTTTCAAATAAAATCGTAAGAAACTCTCTAGTATCAGATGCTCCAGCATGTCATCAGTTTACTTTCCTGCTCTCCCTGGTCAATAAGGAATTGCATAGTAATTTTATGAAAGTAAAGATGAAACATATGCACCTGTTAAATCGGCTTAAACGAAAACATCAGCAGCATTATTGTGTGAGATTGCATGACAACAGGAACCCCGATGCCCTGTTAGCAGGTATGTATGCAAATCATTCCAGCATTTTGGAAGACAACTTAGGTAAATACCTAGAAAGCTAAATATGTTTTACATTATTATTCAGCAGGTGCAAATCCAGGCATCTATCCAAATTAGTTAAAACTTTTGTCCTCACAAAAACTTTCACTAATAGTTTACAGCAGCTTTATTAATAATTGTCAAAAAATTAAATTGATATATACAATTATGAAGACATAAATGAGCTATGGTATATCTACACAACGGGATATTTTTCAGCATGGTAAAGAGAAATGAGCTCACAAGCTAAGAACACTTTTTAAATGCACATTGCTAAAATCAAAGTAGTCAGTTCAAAAAGGCTACAAAGGATAATTCCATCTATAAACAGTTCTAGAAAGGGAAGTGTTGTAGACAAAATTAAAACATAAGTTACTGATGGGGAGATTGAGAAAAATTGGAAGGGATAAAAATATAGAACAAGGGGCATTTTAAGATTTTGAAATCATTTTGTATGATACTATAATGGTAGTTTCATGACATTATACATTTGGCAAAAACAGCAAAAGTATACAGCATGGTGAGCCTTATATGATCTATAGACTCAAGAAGTATATTAATATCTCACTATCAATTATAACACATATCACTCTAGTGCAAGATGTTAATAATGGAATAAACAATATGCTGGAGAGTAGAGTCCTGGGAATTCTGCACTGCTAATATATTTCTGTGAACATGAAAAGTCTTTGTGATGGTTTGAAAGAAAATGGCTCATAGGCTGTGGCACTATTAGGAGGTGTGACCTTATTGAAATAGGTGTGATGTTATCAGAAGTATGTTACTGGAGGCGGGCTTTGAGGTCTCAGATGCTCAAGTTAGACCCAGTGTGACCCACATCTCTTCCTGCTGCCTGTGGTTCAAGATGCGAAACTCTCAGTTTTTTCTCTAGCACCGTGTCTGCCTGCATGCCACTGTTCTTCATACCATGATGATAATGGACTGACCCTCTGAACTGTGAGTCCGCCCCAGTTAAATTTTTTCCTTTACAAGAGTTACCACAATCATGGTATCTCTTCACAGTAATAAAATCTTAAGACAACCTCTAAAGCTAAATGTTATTTAAAATGCAAAAGAAACTGCATATTTATTGTGAAAAGCATGATTTTATTGATGATGCAAGCATCCTGAGTGACTATGCACTAATATTGATCCAATGAATATTATTGACATAAATCTGAGATATAAAATCTGTGCATTAATTCATCCCTCACAAGAGATATAGAAAGTCCACTGTGCTGGCTGGTTTTATTACAAATTGACACAAGTTAGAGTTATCAGAGGGAAGGGAGCCTCAATTGAGAAAATGCCTCCATAAGATTTGTAAGCAAACCTGTAGAGCATCTTCTTAATAGTGATTGATGGGGGAGGGCCAAATTCATTGTGGATGGGGCCATCCCTGGTCTGGTGGTACTGTGTTCTACAGAAAAGCAGGCTGAGCAAGCCCTGGGGAACAAGCCAGTAAGCAGCCCTCCACCTTGGCCTCTGTATCAGCTCCTGCTAAAAGGTTACTGCCCTGATAAAGTTTCTGCCCTCTCCATTGTCCATAATGAACTGTTACATAGAACTGTGAGTGAAATAAATATTTTCCTTTCCAAGTGGTTTTTGCCCATGGTATTTAATCCCAGCAACAGTAACCCCAACTAAGACACTTAGTGGCACAAGAGGTTTAAACTTGGTCACCATTATACAGATGGAAAATTGCAAAATTAAAATTCTAATCAAAGCCACTTGGTTCCAAATTAGCCTTTTTTAAAAACCACTGCATAATAGTTTAAATGGTGAAATTTGTGAATCTGGCAAGTGATCACTTCTAACAAAGACCAAAACTCGCTTACAGAAACTAAGGAAATAAAATGACCTGCAGCCTGCATGGTGCAACTGGAAATGAAGAAATGGCAGACACAGGCACAAAAAAGCTGAGATGCTGATATTGGGTGTAGAGTGCTGGGCCATGCCCTCTGACTGTGCCCCCACCAGCATCCCGGAAACTCAGATCTACTTTCTACATCTACATTAAGGGGACAGGTTTTGTTCTGCACAGCTGAAGTAGGATGCAGGAATACCAGTTCCTTGTAGGAAAAACAGTTTGAGATTGCAGCCATCCTAGAGGAAAAATCTGTGGTTGATCGTGTCTGCACACACTTGTTTTATCTGAAGGTCAATGGGCAGTCAACGCTCATACTTTGACCAAGGGAAAACTGTGTCAGTCTCATGAATCTGAAGCACTGGGTCCTTGACATGAATGTGCTCAAAGCACATTGACTCAGTACTTCATTCAGCACGGCATCTGCTCCTTACACTTCCACTCGGGGATTCTCTGCTCCCACCCCAAACAAAACAAAACAAAACAAAACAGAGTGGGATAAAATACAGCTCTTAATCTTTTAACTCACTATCCACTAAAAAGGGGCTCTTATCAGAGTGAGGGAGTCATGAGAGAGGTTGGGAGGAGATGTCAAGAAGTGAGAAAGATTTTCAGAGAACATCAGCTAAAAGACTCTGTGAAACAGGAGATGGAACCAAGAGAAATGACAGAGAACTCACATTTACCAAGAGTACACTAAACCCTAAGTGTTCCTTGTTTGTGCTCACCTTGGTAAGTCCGTGATGCCATCTACTTTCCATGTGAGGCCCTGTATCAGTAGCATGTCCCTGAGTAACTCTGGGGATGCAGATTCTCAGACCTTGAACCTGAATTATAAAGATGAAGCCTAAGATGTTGCATTTTAAATGTGTTATAGATCTTAGACAAACCTGTATTTAAGAATGAAAAGGCACAGAAGGCTTTTATGAAAAAACAATATCTAATAGAGGAACAAATAAAATCTTTACTCAAGGTAGGATAAAATAGACCTTCCAAGTCACTCAACGATGCTTTGAAGACATAACAGGACGGCAAAATTATCTACAACTCTGAGTTACTGTTTGGGAACTGGCAAATGAAATTCTCTGTACATATGCATATAAAATGATGTTTTGATAGTGTGTACATATCATGGAATCATTTAACCTTATTCATTACATTATGTAGTGATTATATACTTGTCGTTTTAAGGTGAGAATATTTAGCATCATGGAAGATTGTAACTAGTGACAATATGCACTTGAAGAGATGCTAAGAGACCACATGATGCATGCTCCCACAATGTGCTACACTGCTGAAATGCTGTCTGTCATGCTCTTTGATATACAACAGATAAGACTTTGGGGCATATGAGGAGTCTAATGCTCACCCTACTTCAGACATGCACAGACACAAATCCCATCTATAAGACATGCTCATTGCGAATTTAGCTCATTTGCCTACGAAACTGGAAGACAGAATTTTTGAAAACTCAAATGGAAAGATTTCCTGTCCCACACTTGTTCTTCTTTTCAAAGTCCCAATGTTTTGGGTCTGCATCCATTTGTGAATATGTGTATTTTCTTTATCCTCCTAGAGGTCCTGCCTGGTTGGCGGGGAAGGACTGAGTTTGGGAGGGTATGAAGGACTTATGTCATTCTGTCTAGCTCTGCCACTTGGGGAGAAAGTTCTTATTTTCTCTAGCTGCCTTAAAAAAATAATTTGGAGATTTGGGCAACTAATGTGCGACATAAGAACAACCAAATAAAAACCAAAAATAAACAGAATAATTCACATGAGTAAAATTATTTCTTAAAATTTGATTCATGGGCCAGATGGTAAGAACAATTTTCACCATGCCTAATGTCCTAAGGTCAACCCCAGATCTTACATAGCAGAAGAACCAGTTGCTACAAGTTGTCCTAGGAACACTATACTCTCACTGTGCAATATGTACAAACAAGTGCATATACACATACATATACACACACACACAAATACAAAGTATTAAAAACTAGTTCATGATAGAATTATAAATTATCATGCTTATAATCTCCCTGGGGAGTCAGGAAAAACTGTCCTGTGGTTGATTAACTACTGTTGATTGTTTGCTTAACTATGAGGCATATGGATCAGACACTCCTACTGGGGCAGAGATATATGAGCAAAATTTTAAGGAAAGTATAGTTAGCACAACAAACATCTGAGCTTGCCTGTATTTTCTTGTTTAGCTACCAGATTAGGAATGTATTGGAGACATTCAGCGTGAGATAACGGCATAATTTGACAGGTAGGTTTTTCTATAGCTATTTCCATTGGTTTAAGGTTTTACACTTCATACAGGTAAAGGATGGTTGGGAAAGTGAAGCAGCTGCTCACTAGAAAGTGATCCATAATAAAAACAAATATCTGACTTTGTTTTCTGTGATTTATCATGCCATTGGAACTGAATTTGCTTTTTCACAGATAAGTACCATGAACTTCTCACCTGAACCCACATGGCTGCATCTATCTAGCACAAGGCATACACCAAGCCCCTGAGAGTAATTTCTCAAAGTCAATTATTCAAAGTGCAATAAACTTTGAAGCATGTATCAACAGTATTTGGTCCCTTGGCCTCTAGCCTACCTACTAAAGCAACATCAATCTCATTATCGCCTGTCCCATACAAGTTTTCAAAAATCAATATGCATACCTTACTGGTTTCTTACTTTAATAACTGATTTCCCATGAGAATAGAAAATAAAATGATCTATCAAAATAAATGACATTATCTATCTCTAATAGTAACTGCTCCTTTTAAATCAACAGCAAAATAGGCTTGACAAACAGGAAGCAAATAGGTGGTTTTCTCAAAACAGTGTCAACTTCATACAACTCTTTTGAAATACCTAGCTTAAAAATTCAATTGGGTGTCTCAAAAACATTCATAAAAATAACATTAAGTCAAATCACATAGATAGTGGCAACTGATATGATTGCATATGTCCTATAATCCCAAATAATTTATCCCAGAAGTGTAAAGGCTCTATTGATAGCTGTTACATTATAATAACTGCAAAATAATTAAATGGAGAATGTATTTACACATTAATCATAGGCATATTGTTAAATAATATTTTAACCCACTGATGTTGAATCTGTGGCAGCCACTGGTTTCTATATTTAGGAGAAAGTCACACAATAAATCTCTTCTTATAGTAAATCTCTTCTTAAAATATGCCATTCCCTTTGGTTCTAGTTAAAGAAAAACACTCATCCCAATATTTATTTAATTACTTCTCTTTTACAAAAAGAAATTTAAGCTCTTCAATTTTAATGATTTAGAGGAAGAAAAATAATGTATGCAATTAGCTAAATCTGTTATCAAAATGAAATTTCCCCAAGCAGTACTATCATCACTTTAATTGGCTCAGTTCTCATGTAGCCTGCAGACGTGGGATTCTAATGTGGATTTAAAACCCACTGAATATATTCTGAGGAAATGTTGCACACTGGGAAAATTGCCTAGTAGGTACAACTGACAGCCCAGGTTCGATAAGCAGGACAAGAGAACCCCTGATGCCCGTGAGTTGTCCTCTGACATGTAAACACATACCACAGAGCACACATGAACACAAACAAATAAAAAATTAAAACAGCAATTATAAAAGATAAGCTGTGATAACGCAGAAGTGACAAAAATCAAGTTTACCAAACAAGGTTTTCCTTGCGAGCATTGTGCAATTTCCAAAAATGTAGCTGCTCTAGTTTGCCTTCAGTTACTATGATAAAATAACATGATCAAAAACAACTTATTGAGGAAGGGGCTTAATTGGCTTACATGTATCAATTACAATCCATCACTGAGGGAAGTCAGGACAGGAACTCAAGTCAGAAATCTA
Source organism: Microtus ochrogaster (assembly GCF_000317375.1). NCBI lineage: Eukaryota > Metazoa > Chordata > Mammalia > Rodentia > Cricetidae > Microtus > Microtus ochrogaster. The sequence continues at coordinate 16,183,396 of NC_022020.1, read as the reverse complement.
AAGGCAGGAAATGAAGCAGAAGCCATAAGAGAATGCTGACTACTGGTTTGCTCCTTGTGGTCTGCTCGGTTATCATTTTTAGGTAAGTCAAAGCTATCTGCCCAGGGGTGGCAACACTCACGGTGAGCTTGAACTTCCAGAATCAGTCATTAATCAAGAAAATGACCTACACTTGCATATAGGCAAATATAATGAAGGCAATCCTTCAACTGATGTACCCTCTTGGCAGTTGATGCTAATTCATGCCAAATTGACCAAAACTACCCAGAACTACAGCCAATAATTCATTGGCTCTAAACAGCTAGAGAGTTGTCCCCACGTATCATGAACTTCAATGTGCCTTAGTGTTTCTAGTGCTACTACTTGAGGCTGAATAATATGTCTTTTACCTTTCGAGGATAACATGTTCCATTATTTTCTTCTGTGTCATTGGATAATCTATTTATTTTTGACTGTTGTCAGAATGCCATAATGATAAGGTCTTCAAGTCCTTATCATTCATCTAAGAGAGTCATAGTTTTAAAACAATGCTATTGAAAACTGAAAATACATCTGCTTGAAGAAATTAAGAACTCCCTCTACCTGAAGTAACATTTCTGTTATTTGAAGTCCAGTATCATATTGACTTTTTACTAGTCCTCTGCACTCCTCCTTACAGTAGAATAAAGACAATAGTAGACTAAAGAATAAAGCAAAGAGACTTTTGTCTTTTTGATGTTCTTAATTACTACACTTCATCTTTCACATATCTTTGTATGTATGTATGTGTCTGTTCATATGAGTGCACATGCATTTAGGTATGAGTTTAGGAGTTTGTGCATGTGTGTGAATGTCATTCTTCCTTGAGCACCATCTATCTTGTTTTCAGAGGTAGAGCTTCTCATTACCCTAGAACTCACCTAGTAGGCTTGAGTATCTGGCTGATGAGCTGCAGGGGTCCTCATGGGTCCTCCTTGTCAACCTCCCCAGTGCTGATAACTTGTCAACTTCCCAGTGCTCAGCTTACTTCACTATCGTCTTCACAGGACTCTAATGTGCATAAAACGGAGAGGAGTGAAGTTAACTCATTAACAAGGTTGGTGAAGGTAAGTGATGGTGAGAAAACTATCTAGCCACAGGGCTTGCTAGTAGGTCAATATTAATTGGTACATTTGAAAATCTGCTCATCAATTTTTAATAGAAAATGATACACTATTAATAAAAAACTCAGGAATGGATATTGGGTTCAACCTGTAAACCAGTAAAGCAAAGCAACCAGCCTCTGACTCTTACCTAGAATTCAGTCTGAAAATGGTGATCCTGCCTGCAGGAAACCTCAGAATGCGATTTAGACTGAGAGCTATCTCCTCCTGTCTGTCTCTAATTCTGGGATTAAGGGTGTGCACCACTACCACCTGGTTTCTATAGCAAGTTAGTGTGGCTACTGGGATTAAAGGTATGTCTCAGTGGGACAACAGGGATTAAAGATGTGTGCCATTGCTGCCTGGTCCATAAGGCTGGTCAGAGTGGCTGTTTTACTTTTCTGTTCCTAAGGCAAACTTTATTTATTTAAATATAAATGAAATGCCACTATAAAAATATTCATTCCTCTTCAATTAACATTTTGTCTTGTGGAATTTTTTCCAAGAAAATCTTGAAATCAATTAGATAAATATATTTGTAAAAACAAAAAATTAATCACAGCTTTTAGGAGTAATTAAAATCTAAACAATTTAAAAGTCAATTTATGCTGTAGTTACAAGTATGAAAAATGTATTTAATTCTGGACAGAATGACAAATTAATGGATATTTTGTTTACATTGGTTTGTATATTTTATGTATTTAAATTATTTTCAATTCATCCAATATACTCTTCCTGCTACATTTGCATTTAAGTTTTTACCTCCAGTGTCATGAAACTTACGTCAACTCTAAGTTCATGTACTTATTAATTGGATCAAGTAAATAGTCTAAGTTTTAAGGTTTTTTTTTTCCTTCTGAACTTTGGATAATGATTATTATTTTACATATTTGTGTTTACTTTTTCTATAAACTCTAAAATCTGGGTGTCAGCATTCTCTCTCCATGATTGTCTTAACACAGCTAGTGACATTTCACCCTCCTTCTGATTCTTTTTTTAAATGAAGCTCTGGAATAAGTATTGCAGTATAAAGAACGAAATTGATGTGTCCAGTCATCTATCACAGACCTTCATTTCTTACTGAGAAAAAATTAATGTAAAGGAAAGCATAAATCCCAAACAAGCCTGAAGACCTTGAAAGAGACAAAGAGCCGATTGGAACCCCTAAAACGAGACTAATTGAAAAAAAACATTAGAAGAAACATCTGGAACAACCCAAGAACAAATGAATGCTTCATCATGGAAGAACTCTCAACAAACTCCAGGCACATAGCCTACAATTATAAGAGACAGCATTGAACACAGGACAAATCACAAGGTAAATATAGTTCTCCCAGCATAGGTACATCTGTTCCTATTTCAAAGTCTCACGGAAAGCAGAAAATTTTAAAGTTTTACGTAAAGTCCTAACAAAAACTTTCAGAGAAAGTGATTTGAGTAGGTAACAATATAGAATATGTTTCCAAAGTCAAGAAAAATTGGAATATGCCAGAACCTGAAGCATAATATAAAGAGGGAAGACAGAGTAACTCAGGAGTCAAATGCAAGACAGAGTTCCCTCTGAAGGCTATCATGACTTTTACTTAAGGTATCTACAGCTTGTCTTTATATGGTTTCCAAACTTATGACCCTCCCAACTTTAAACACATCCCAGATGGGCACACTGAGGCTTATACCTGTTACTTCTGTTTTTTAATACACAGCAGGCAGGAGCAGGAAGATTTCTAGAAGCTTGAGACTAGAAAGCACTGCACAGAGAACTTCTCAAAAGCAAGCACAATGAGGAAACGAGAGAAGGGGGAATGAGGAGGAAGAGGGATGGAAGGAAGGAAGGAAGG
>NC_022020.1:16175528-16180337 GCF_000317375.1 Microtus ochrogaster | reverse complement strand
GGAGGGAGGGAGGGAAGGAGGAAGGGAGGGAATAAAAGAGTAGCCTTCAAAGAAAGAAATTGCTGGGGAATATTCTACAAGCTATGTATGTAGTGGGAGGCTGCTTGTTGGTACCTGGCTGCTTAGCCCCGAAATAATGACACAAAAACTGCATTATTTAAATCACTGTTTGGCCCATTAGCTCTAGCTTCTTATTGGATAACTCTTACATATTAATTTAACCCATTTCTATTAATCTGTGTATCACCACATGGCTGTGGTTTACCAGAAGATTCCAACCAACATCTGTCTCCAGCTGCTCCATGGCTTCTCTCCGACTCTGCCCTTTCTCGCAGCATACAGCCCAGCTTTCCCCGCCTAGTTCTGTTCTTCCCTGTCATAGGCTCAGAGCAGTTCTTTATTCATTAACCAATGAAAGCAACACACAAACAGAAGGACCTCCCACATCACATGTATACCTAACATTTCATATTAACATTTTAATAATCACTTTTATTGGAGACATTGAAAACATCCTGACTTCACTGTGTCAAGAATGTCACATTTCTATGCTTGGGAGACTGTCGCAAGCTTTAGCTGCAAAATCTATCAACAGAGTCCTTTGTAGCAGGAAAAATGAAAGATCTGAAGATTGTAGACTTGCCATCGCTCCTAACATGGACAATCTCTCTTCAAGATGGTGATACTGAGAAAATTGGAATGAAGTCTTGTGTTCTTTCTGAAAACACAGACCCGGAAATTTTTGTTTTGCATCATTTGACAGCTCATTCACTCTTCCCATGGAAGCTACGTAATGACTCAGTAAGTTACATTTCAAAAGAATCTCTCCAAAGAATTGGTCTTTAAACTTCTAGCTGGATTTTTCCTTCGGCTTTTAAAATCTACTCTTATATAGCAAGGCAAAACAGCTTAGAAAGTCTCAATTTTCTCTTCCTTAACTACAGTGCACCCTTGGATATAATGGTTACATTTCTTAAAGTTCCTTCAGCAACTTTTGTTAGATTGCATTCCAAGAGCCAATTCAGTCAATTGATTTCAGGTCCTCAAGTTCTCAAATTTCAGTGTATGTATCACCGCAGATCACCTGGAATACTTGTTTTACAAAAGAAAAAAGTCTTTACTGTCCCCCAAAGTATGATTTCAACCTGTATGGTGCCTAATAATTTGAATATTGGTTAAAATTGATTATGATGTTGTTTAATTGCAGATCTCTGCATCTATTTCCATCAGTTACTGGATGAAGGTTCTATGATGGCAATTAAGATAGTTATCAATATAGTTACAGGGTAATAAGATTAGGTACCCTCTCCACCATTGCTTATATTCTTAGCTAGGGTCATCCTTATCATTTCCTGGGAGTTTTCCTAGTGCCTGATTTCTCACTAACCCCATAATGGATCCCTCTTTCAAGGTATCTCTTTCCTTTCTGGTCCTGCCTCAAGTAATGTGACAGACTTGGTTGACTCTCCATGGGAGGCCTCACCATCTTTGAGGAGTAGATAGGCATGGGATGGGGAGAAGGTGGGAAGAGTGGGAAAACTGGAGGGAGAGAGAACTGGGATTGATATGTAAAATAAGACTGTTTTAAAAATAAATAAAAAATAAGAAAATCAATTAGTATAAAAAAGATGTTGCATAATTATATTATTTTAATTATTTACATACATGTTTGTATGTGTACATTTATATTCCTAAATACATAAGTACAACTTGCTTACTGTATATATCACAGGAACATAGTCCTACCTTTGTAACAGCTGCATCATTATCTGGTTAAGGAAAAACGCAGTTAAAACCTAGGAAAAAAATGTTCACAGTTAATTTTTTTTAAAGGCCAACTTTGTAAAGGTCCCACCACCAGGCCAAAACATCAGAAGCACTCAAGCCTTTCACTCATTCCTTTGAGGAATATTGGAAACCAAAACTGTAGCAGTGCTATGCTTGGAATTCTGAATTCCTTGCCCCAGTAGAGCTGTTCCCTTCCTTATGTGTCTTCAAGAATTCACAGATATATGTGCAGGAAGACTATTTATAGTAGATCTTGTCTACGTTCAGTATAATGATCAGAATATCACCCAGTCATCTCTGGAAGGGCGAAAGGCCAAAGACACAGGTAGTATTGGTCTGGTACTACTGCTCCTCTGCCTTGAATTATTCCTGACTCGGTACTCCACTCCACTCCAGTTCTCATCAGAAAACATTTCCACTGTTTAACTATTTAAACTGTCATATTGAACCAACACAGATGTTCATCAACAAAAGAATGCATTTAGAATGTGATAGATACAGTGAAAAATTATTCGGTCATAAAAAAAATAAAATAATCACATTGTCAGGAAAACTGAAGAATCTGGAAATCATTCCTTTAAGTGAAATAAGTACAAAAAAAGAAGAAGAAAAATACCACTTGCTTTCTGTCTTATGTGGAATCTTAGGCGTGAGTCAGCACATTGTTTAGAGGACCATGATAAGGCAATAAAAGGCCTTTAAGGGAGAACCAGCAGAGGACACAGTAACAGAACAGAGGAGACGTGTGAAAGCAGAAAGGGGAAAGAAGAGAAGCAGCAGGAGGAAGGCTTGGGAATAGGGAGGGAGTGGGGCGTAAAGTGGAGCATGGAGTCGGGGATGATGGCCAGGATCAACAGTGTGTCTGAAACTACCACAGTGGAATCCATGGCTTGTATTCTAATTTCAAAAACCAATAAAAAATTTTATAATGACCAAAAGGAAATATCTCAAAAATTATATCTTAGCACTCTATGACTATTCTTTATCTAAAGTGTGTGAGGACATAAACTCAAAGAGTGCAAACCATACTGTTGGAAAATGAACGTCCTCTCCTGAGGCACATGCCAGGTAAGAGTGTCAGCTATGTACCAGTGTCCTGTACATGTGGACACTCTCATGTTTGTCCTTATAAACTGCACTATTCAACAGTTTGCATGGGCTCAGTTTTGTGAGGCCACACCCTAAAGTTCCCATTTTGTAATTGTATTACAAAAGCCAAAAAAAAACCCTAAAAGCTATCTCCAAAGGAATCAAAGTTGAAAATGTTAATAATACAAACACGCCTCATAACGAAAGCATCATAGAATATGGTCTTTATTTTTATAAGTTATAAAAGGTGAAATAATTAGATCTGATGAAACAGAAACAAGACCAAAAAGTGTATCCAAAAAGTATTGATCGGTTTTATTCTGTCGCACTATAAGTGTATACTGTGAGCTATTATTAATCAGTAATTAATTTAAAAATTAAGTATCAGAAAAATGAAATTCTGACTTTTCAAGTGTGTAGTCACTGATGATGTGATATTTTTCAAGATTCCTCTAGAATAATGGCAATGTTCAGAAGCCTCTCTTGAGTTGGTTTCTTACTTAAAAGGGAAAACAAGGTCTCACAAATGTAAGAAAGTAAGAAACGTTTGTCATTTCATATGCAATAGCCATGCCTGAAATGATTCCTGAAAGACTGTACGGTGGCAAAAGGAAATGCATTTCTTTGTCAGCAAATGTTTCTACAGTACAAGAAACACAAACACATTGCTGAGGAACTGGTAAAGCAATGCTAGGGATAATATTCAGTGTGGGAAAACTGTGTCACAGTTGAATGAAAAGACAGATGTTGCAAAGGCATAGAGCTTAGAGTGTTTTCATACATTATAGATTTCCTTTTAATAACGAAGCACACTGGAAAGCTACATTTGTGTGAGCCTAGAGAAGAAAAGTACCCAAGGAGACAGTGTCGGTGCTAAATTATTTCTTATAAGAAAACAGTATTTGGGGGGAAAATAGTATAAACAATCATTGATGTATCAGCTGCTCTGACTAGAATAAAGAATTCCAAAGTGAGTCGAAAAGCTTCCACTGTAAGTGAAATTTCTTCACCAAATTATTCATAACTAAACAAAACATGCAGTCTGTTTGAGGCTATCGTGGATGTGTGTAATTTGATACAAATGGTGCATTTAAAATACATTAGAATCATTGCAACACCCGCACTGAGTTTTGTAAATGATCATGGAAATCTTCCACACAAGCAGAAATTTCTAAGCTGTGTTGAGATACATGGCTCAATTGTTTCTCAAACTCACCTGTTCTAAATTTAATATTGTGGGTGTGTGTGTGCATGTGAAAACAAGTGGCTATCTGGATCTTCTTCCTCTTCCTAGCTATTACTGAATCCCCACTCTCATTTTGTTCACACCTTAGCATTTGAATAAGTAGTAAGATTAACTTTTGCTTGAATACACCTAAGTCACAGAGATGACAGGTTTCAAACAGCACTAGAGAGACCACCTGGGTTCCAGTCATAACTCTGCTTCTTAGCCCAGAGCATCTTTGGAAACTACATTTCCCTCTGTGCATCAGGTTCTTTGCCTCTGAGGGCAGAGCAGTAGCTATGCCAGAGGAATGAAGTTGCCATCTGAGGAAATAGCCACATGACATGCTCAGGAAGCCTCGATGAGGAGACATTAGTTACTTACAATGCCATCTGATCTTACAGGTTGTGGCTGCCTTGCCCAGTGCCAGCTTGGACAGAATTCTCTTTCTTGCACATGGTGGGTACAAAAGAATTCTAAGGATTGAGGGGTAGGGAATTTTGGGAGTCATGCCTAACTATAGTAGAAGGTTTTTGATAGTCTTTCAGAAAAATGATGAATGGAGAAAACAGTCTATTACTGAGGAAATATGCTGTAAGCTTTTAGACCAGATGGAGGAAAAGAACACTGGCTCTGCACACAGACAAGAAAATTGTCATGAGGTAAAGATTTAGATTTACTAGTCTGTAGTTTATTCATGTATTCTT